>NC_092337.1:113527500-113827500 GCF_046630445.1 Rutidosis leptorrhynchoides
GAGAAAAAGAGAGAAAATGGTTGAGAGAAAATGAGAAGTATGTGTGTGTTTGAAATGAGAAGAGTAATGCTAGTAAGTGTAGTAGTAAAAAAAAATTAAAACACTTTCAAATGGCCTATAGGCCACGGCCAACTGCAGAAAACAAAGGGGAGGAGATGTGTTCAATGGTTACTTAGATGCTAAAGCTTAAAAGTGTGGATATTAAGGGTGCATGCATGGGGAAGGTGTGCAACTAGATTCCAAGTCTTCTTTAACTAACTAGTTCATGATATAAATGATACTTACATGCAAGTATGGGCTTAAGAGTTCATGAATGAAGTAGGGTGGGCTCTTTAAGTCCACTAACAATAATTAAAGCCCAAGTTTCAAGTAGTAACAAGTTAATCCAATTAAAAGTCCATTAACACTACTAAATGCCCAAGTAATTAACCAACAACCTTAGTTAATTAAAATGATTAATAAAACTTAATCATGAATGCAAATAATACTTGAAAATATTATTCGTGAAGTTTCGTGTGTCACAAAGACGTTTCGGGCACTTAAAAGTCAAGTACGGGCAATCATGGTAACATGTAAATGTAATAACATACATTCGTTTAATCACACGTAATAATAATAATAATTATTAATAAATAAACGTTGGAAATTCCAGGGTCGTTACATTACCCACCTGTTAAAGAAAATTTCGTCCCGAAATTTTAAGCTGAGGTAGATGGAGGAGTCAGGAAAAGGTGAGGATACTTCCGCATCATTTGATCCTCTCGCTCCCAAGTAAACTCAGGTCCTCGTTTGGCATTCCATCGTACTCGTACAATCGGAATCTTGTTGCGTTTCAAAGTTTTGATCTCACGATCCATAATCTCAACTGGTTCTTCCACAAAGTGGAGTTTGTCGTCAATCGTAAGTTCCTCAAGTGGTATGATAAGTTCCGGTGCAACAAGACACTTCTTCAAGTTCGACACGTGGAAGGTAGGATGAACTGAGCTCAATTGTGCTGGTAGATCCAAACGGTATGCAACGGGTCCAACACGTTCCAAGATTTCAAAAGGACCAATGTATCGTGGGTTTAACTTCCCACGTTTTCCAAAGAGAATCACACCCTTCCAAGGTGCAACCTTCAACATTACACGGTCACCAACATCGAATTCAAAGTCTTTACGTTTAAGATCGGCATAACTCTTTTGGCGATCACGGGCAGTCTTAAGTCTAGCTTGAATTTGAGCAATCTTCTCCGTTGTTTCATGGACTACCTCGGGTCCGGTGATTTGTTTTTCGCCTACTTCGGCCCAACAAATAGGGGATCGGCACTTACGGCCATACAATGCTTCAAAAGGTGCAGCATTAATGCTCGAGTGATAACTGTTGTTGTACGAGAATTCGGCGAGTGGCAAATGCCTTTCCCAGGCCTTTCCGAAATCAATGACACATGCACGCAACATGTCTTCCAAGGTCTGAATTGTTCGTTCACTTTGCCCGTCAGTCTGAGGATGATAAGCAGTACTCATGTCAAGACGAGTTCCCATGGCTTCTTGCAAAGAATGCCAAAATCTAGAGGCAAAACGGGGATCGCGATATGAGATGATCGATAAAGGTACACCGTATCGTGATACAACCTCCTTGATGTATAATTGAGCAAGTCTCTCCATTGTATCTGTTTCCTTCATTGCTAGAAAATGTGCAAATTTGGTGAGGCGGTCAACAATAACCCAAATGGTATCGTATCCGCCCACCGTCTTTGGTAGCTTGGTGATGAAATCCATCGTTATCCATTCCCACTTCCATTGTGGGATTTTTGGTTGTTGAAGTAAACCAGAAGGTCTCTGATGCTCGGCTTTAACCTTCGAGCAAGTCAAACACTTACCAACATAAGTCGCAACGTCCTTCTTAAGATTCGGCCACCAATATCGTTCTTTAAGGTCGTGGTACATTTTGCCCGCTCCAGGATGAATCGAATATCTCGATTTGTATGCTTCATCAAGTATCATGTTTCGTAGATCTCCATAAAGAGGTACCCAAATTCTTCCGGCATAACATCGGAGTCCAGATTCCCTAACCTCGAATCGAGAGACAAGTATATTCAAATGTTTGTGAGATATATTCTCCTCCTTGAGAGCCTCATCTTGGGCTACTCTGATCTGGCTATTGAGGTTCGAATGGATGGTGATGTTCAGTGCCCTAACACGAAGAGGTGTCATCCTCTCCTTTCGGCTTAAAGCGTTAGCTACAACATTGGCCTTACCAGGGTGATAACGGAGTTCACAATCGTAGTCGTTGAGCATCTCGATCCATCGACGCTGTCTCATATTTAGTTGCTTCTGATTAAAGATGTGCTGGAGACTCTTGTGGTCGGTGAAGATAGTGCTCTTAGTTCCATACAGATAATGTCTCCACAATTTGAGTGCAAAGACAACGGCTCCAAGTTCAAGATCATGTGTAGTGTAGTTCCGCTCGTGAATCTTCAATTGGCGGGAGGCATAGGCAATAACCTTTGATCGTTGCATCAGTACACAACCAAAACCACTCTTCGATGCATCACAATAAACAACAAAATCGTCACTGCCTTCGGGAAGCGATAGGATAGGTGCGGAGGTTAACTTCTTCTTCAAAGTTTGAAACGCTGATTCGTGTGCGGGTTCCCAAATGAACTTCTTGCCCTTGTGAGTCAGCGCGGTCAAAGGACGCGCAATCAGTGAAAATCCTTCGATGAATCTTTGGTAGTAACCGGCGAGACCTAGGAATTGGTGAATATGAGTCGGAGTAGTGGGGGTCTCCCACTTACTGATGGCTTCAATCTTGGTGGGATCAACTTTGATACCCTGGTTGCTCACAACATGACCCAGAAACTGTACTTCCTTCAACCAAAATTCGCACTTGGAGAATTTGGCGTAAAGTTGCTCTTGTCTCAAGAGTTCAAGCACTAATCGGAGGTGTTGCTCATGTTCTTCTTCGCTCTTTGAGTAGATGAGGATATCATCTATGAAGACGATAACAAACTTATCCAAGTAAGGCTTGCAGACACGATTCATGAGGTCCGTGAAAATGCCAGGTGCATTTGTTAAACCGAACAGCATCATGAGAAACTCATAATGACCATAACGAGTTCTGAACGCAGTTTTTATCACATTACTTTCCTTCACCCTCAGCTGGTGATAACCGGATCGCAAATCGATCTTTGAGTAGACACTCGATCCTTGTAGTTGGTCAAAAAGATCATCAATTCGTGGCAGAGGATACCGATTCTTGATTGTCAATTTGTTGAGTTCACGGTATTCGATACACATACGGAAGGATCCATCCTTCTTCTTCACAAACAACACAGGTGCGCCCCAAGGCGAGAAGCTTGGTTGAATAAATCCTCGATCTAACAGCTCTTGTAGTTGACTCTGTAATTCTTGCATCTCGGAAGGTGCGAGTCTATAAGGTGCGCGAGCTACAGGTGCAGCTCCTGGCACTAAATCAATCTGAAACTCTACAGCTCTCTGCGGCGGCAATCCAGGCAATTCCTCTGGGAAGACATCGGAAAATTCGTTCACAATTCGAACGTCGTTCACGCTCTTCACCTCAGTTTCTACCGCTTTCACATGTGCTAGGACAGCAAAACGTCCCTTCTTCATAATCTTTTGCGCTTTCACGCAACTAAAGAGGTTCAACTTCGAGGTACATCTCTCTCCGTAGATGATCAGTGGTTCGCCATCTCCTTGTGGTATGCGAAGTGCTTTATCTCCACAGATAATATCGGCCCTTATCTTGCTCAACCAATCCATGCCGACGATCACGTCAAAACTTCCCAGTTTGATTGGTATCAAATCAATTTCTGCACCAGCTATGTTGATAATAGCTCCTCGACTAATGTGGTCAACTTTTTCAAGTTTACCGTTGGCGACCTCGACAAGCATACTTTCTTTTAACGGGACTAATGAGCTATTAATCTTATCGCAAAAATGTCTACATACATAACTTCTATCCGCACCAGTATCAAACAAGACAGAAGCTAAAAGATTGTTGATTTTGAATATACCTGTCACCAAGTCAGGGCTATCGCGTGCATCCCTTGCATTAACATTAAAAGCACTACCACGGGGTGGTCCTCCATCTTTTCGCATGTTGGGTCATGCGTTTCTGAAATGGCCCGTCTGCCCGCATTCGTAGCACTTCTTCGGCCCATTGGTGTTTGGCTTCCCATTCAAAGTAGTAACCTTGCAGTCCTTCCCGATGTGCCCAGCCCGTTGGCACTTCTCACACACAACATTACAATACCCAGTATGGTGCTTGTGACACCGCTTGCATTGTGGTAAGGTTCCTTTGTAGTTCGGGTTGGTGTTGGTGTTGTTGTTGGGATTAGGGTTTGCACCATTGTTGTGCCTCTTGGCGGGGGTTTGATCGTAGTTTCTCCCCCGGTTGTTGTTGTTGTTGTGGTTGTTGTGGTTGTTGTCCCATTTCCTCTTTTCGCTACTACCAGCCTCAAACTTAGCCTTCTCCGGCTCATCAATAAGAATCTGATTCATGAGAGTATGCGCCATGCGCATTGCTTCGGGAACATTCGGTGGTTTGGATGAGGTGACGTTTCCTTTGATGGACTTAGGGAGTCCCCAGAAGTATCTCTCCATACGCTTGAATTCCGGTGTGACCATTGTCGGGCACATAAGAGCTAACTCAAGAAACCTCCTGTTGTAACCATCAAGGTCGTTCCCAATGGCCTTTAACTGCATAAATTCGATTTCCATCTTCTGGATTTCGGTTCTCGGACAATACTCATCAATCATAGCAGCCTTGAATTCCTCCCATGGCGTAGCATACGCCTCGTCAATGCCTTTCGCTTGAGCTAGCGTGTTCCACCACGTTAGCGCGCCGTCAGATAGCGTGCAAGATGCAAACTTGGTCTTGTTGTCCTCCGAACAGTTGCTAACTCGGAATACTGATTCAAGTTTCTCGAACCATCTGGTGAGACCAACTGGTCCCTCGGTGCCGCTGAAGTTATGCAGTTTGCAGCTCTGGAATTCCTTGTATGTACACCCATTTCGAACGGGTGGGATAACCGGTGGTGGTGGCGGTGGAGCTTGGAGGTTTCTTTCTGCTAGGGCTGCAGCGACCCGTTCGCTGATCATGTCCTCAATCTGGGCTGCGGTAGGTGTGGTTCTTCCATTGGCCATGGTATTCTAAACAAAAGTTTTGACTTAAGTCAAAATCCAGCATTCAATATGTAATAATATAGTATATATTAACCAACATGGAATCAAAACATCACATGTTATTAAATAACGCATCTATGTACAAATACCACAGAGTCATCGTACAGTAATGTAAATAGAACATCGTGCAAGAATTTAAATAACGCAAAGTTCCATTCATTAATAATAATAAGTTTCATACATCTGGATAAGTCCGAACAATACATAAATGATACAAGAAGCTACAACTAGATTACATCATGAAATCTAAATACAAAAGTCCTACGGTGAAGGTGGGTGTAGGATGTCCAAAACCTGGGACAGCTGGCCCTCAAGCTCAGTGACCCGAGCTCGGAGAGTCTCAATCTCCCGCCTCAGTTCCTCGTTAGAGGTAGATGGTGGGGCAGGCGGTGCTGGTGGTGCAGGTGGGGCTGGTGGAGCGGATGGTGCTGGTGCTACCGATGGTGCGGGTGGTGCTGAAGTAGATGGTCCAGTTCCGGATGTAGACGGTATGTCCCTAGATGAGAATGGTCCGTATCTAAATCTAGGCGGTACGGTTCCAGGAATAGTCAATACGTAACGGGGAACCTTATGTATCTGTGGGTCGGCAGGGTACGACATAAGCCGCTTACGGGCAGTAACCCTCCGATGCCGACCAAAAGCGTCAGTGAAAGCACGACCTCCATTCACCCCTGGAATAACGGTGCCATCAGGGCGGTACCGCTTCCTCGGCGGGGTGGAGGGTGCCTGAATAGGTACGTCAGCGGGATCCTCATCATCACTGGAGTCATCCGAAGAGGTGTCGTCTGATGGAGCATCAGTGGAAGACCCGTCGTCTGAATCATGTGGTGGCGACATGGGTGGCTCAACTGGCAGTCCGAAGGCGGCCAACATCTGTCTGTGTCTGCCTGGTGGAATCGGTACTAAACGTCCGTCGGGAGTGCATCGGCAAGGCGTGCGCATGTGGTTACGAAACGGCCCTTCCCCGAACTCCGCGGGAATCTCAATCCCACCGATGCGGGGCTGTGACCCCGAGGGTCCGAGAGCAGACGGAGCTGGAATCTCCGTAGGGTCAGAAGTGGTCACAGGTGCCGGCGCACTACTACTCGCTCCGAAAGACGAAGCACTGGGATCACTAGTGGGTAACGGGACCGGTGTATCAGTAACAGTAGCAGGTGGTGTGGTGGAGTCTGAGTCTGAACTGCCCAAAACGCTAGCAGGTGGTACATCCGACATCTGAACAAGGAAAAATAAATTTTCCATGTCAGTAAGTCATAAGCAAGCACGTATTAGGCCAACAATTTAAATCATGTATAACAATAAGTAGCATGGCAATAATAACGAATCGTACAGAAGTAGCATGTAATCGAAAGCAAGTAATATCATGCAGTAGTGAAATCATGTAGTAGCATACGGCATATAGCAGTAAAAGTAAGCAGCAGCATGCAGTAAGTTCAGCAGAAACACGTAAACTGGCAAGTTGTAGATTAGTCCTATTAGTGAATCCTACTCGGGTCGGTCTTAGACTCACTAATGCAACCTAATTCCCTACAACTAATGCTCTGATACCAAATGTTTTACAATCCAAAGCATGCTTCACTAAGTAGAAACAAATAATAGGTACATGAGACCACAATGGTCGTTACAAGTCATAGTTTAAAAGTACGAATGTTTGAATGCAAAATAAAGTAGTTCATGCGATAGCAACTCTAAGCAGCGGGTGTCTACAGCACGACTAGTACACAGCGGAAGCTAACCTCAAGCACCTGAGAAAAACATGCTTAAAAACATCAACACAAAGGTTGGTGAGCTATAGTTTAAGTATAACAGTATGTAAGGTAGGCCACGAGATTTCAGTGCTACAAAGAGCGTTTCAAAATAGTATGATAAAGTATATGTTAACCGTGGGCACTTGGTAACTAACTTAACGTTTATACCCCCTGAAAGTACACTTGGCAAGTGCGTATGTCTACGAAGTATTAAACACTCGTTAAATGCTAGCGCTACTAGCCCGAGTGGGGATGTCAAACCCTATGGATCCATATCTAAGATTCGCGTTCACTGGTTCAAAAACCAATGACTAAACGTTACCGAGCTAAAGGGAATGTTTCTGCCGTTATATAACCCACACATATATAAGTTTAAGTACTCGCGCCTAGTATGTAAAACATAAAATCCGCATGTATTCTCAGTTCCCAAAATAAGTTAAAGTAAAAAGGGAATGCTATAACTCACAATGATAATGTAGTCGTAAAGTTGGTTCGGAAAAGGTGTGCAAGTAATCGGTCCGAAAGTCCTCCACCTAAGGAAAATAGTACTAAGTCAGTAAATCGTCTTAATAGGTTTAAAAGTATGTAAATAAGGTCTTAAGGGTCATCATCATTCATCATCAAACAAAAGGCGTAAAGTAAGTTTCGTTTATGAAAGTAGTTTACAACAAAGGCTGACTTCGGTCAGTCACCACAGCCTCTACCCTTACTGAATTAAGGTGATACCAGTGGCCATGGCTCCGTCTATGAGTCCCTTAAGTGTGGTAAAATTTACAGAAGCAAACTCGTTTTGGTTTGACCGTGGCGACGGTCTAAGTGCGAGTAGGTCAGAAATTTCTGCACAACGTTAAAGGACATAGTGACGATCGGAGGGCCATAAATCCTAAACCATAACTCGGATTAAGATGAGTCCTATATGAAAAGTTATCTACTGGAAATGATCTATTTGAAAATAATGGTTAGAACAGCCTAGGTCTACTGGTCTGTTACAGAAACAGCAGGTCAGTAGGTTTTGGACAGAAACAGTAAGTTTAAGTGAGTTCCGGTGGTCTTGGTGCTTGATGTTCATCATGGTTCTCATCTTTGATGCATATAGCTTCAAGTGTACAACTCATTGATGTATCTACATCATCTTAACCAAGTCTTGACCATCATAACCCTAGTGCAAGTCTAAGACATGAAGCACAACTCACTTAAGAGTTGCATGTAGTTTGATGAACCAAAGTTACATCAAAGTCTTAGGTTTGACACTTACATGAACTATAATAGAAATATTGAACTATAAACTTGAAAGTTAACTAACTAATCAAGATCATAAGTAGTAGAACATAGTTCTTAGTTTGATCTTGAAGATCCAAGACTCAAAAGTCTAGATCCAAAGTTATATTTAAAGAAAACTTATTTGTGTGTTCTTGAACTTTCAAAGTTAACTTAATTTGTTCAAGAGATATGAGATCAAGACTAACTTGTAGTACTTGACCATATAAACTAAATACATGAAATTAAAGTGCATAAAATGAAGAAGTAACTAAGTAAACATGTAATTTGTTCATGGTTGTTCATACTTTAAAGATTCAAACCAAAGTTTGATCTTTAGAAAGTAAACTTCAAAGTTTACTTCATGAACTTCAAGTATGAGTTTAATCAACACATGAACTTGCAATCTTTTAAGAAAGTATATGTAGAATAATAACTAGTAAGCTATGTTCTTTTTGTTCTTGTTAGTACAAGATAAAAAGAAGAATCTAACTAGAAAGTTGATTCTTGTAACAAGTATGTAACAACAACAAGTAAGTAAACAACTATAACTAACAAGTAATCAAACAATAACAAAGATGATGATGATTTAATGTGTATGTATTCGGTTTTTACAAGGAAAAGAAGAGAGAAAAAGATGTTCAAAATACTTACAAGAAAGAGAGAAAAAGAGAGAAAATGGTTGAGAGAAAATGAGAAGTATGTGTGTGTTTGAAATGAGAAGAGTAATGCTAGTAAGTGTAGTAGTAAAAAAAATTAAAACACTTTCAAATGGCCTATAGGCCACGGCCAACTGCAGAAAACAAAGGGGAGGAGAAGTGTTCAATGGTTACTTAGATGCTAAAGCTTAAAAGTGTGGATATTAAGGGTGCATGCATGGGGAAGGTGTGCAACTAGATTCCAAGTCTTCTTTAACTAACTAGTTCATGATCTAAATGATACTTACATGCAAGTATGGGCTTAAGAGTTCATGAATGAAGTAGGGTGGGCTCTTTAAGTCCACTAACAATAATTAAAGCCCAAGTTTCAAGTAGTAACAAGTTAATCCAATTAAAAGTCCATTAACACTACTAAATGCCCAAGTAATTAACCAACAACCTTAGTTAATTAAAATGATTAATAAAACTTAATCATGAATGCAAATAATACTTGAAAATATTATTCGTGAAGTTTCGTGTGTCACAAAGACGTTTCGGGCACTTAAAAGTCAAGTACGGGCAATCATGGTAACATGTAAATGTAATAACATACATTCGTTTAATCACACGTATTAATAATAATAATTATTAATAAATAAATGTTGGAAATTCCAGGGTCGTTACAAAAACTGTCTCACCATTTTGATTGTATGGGTAGTTGATAAGGTATTATATAATGTTATCAATTATGTTCCATTTGTAACAAAAACTGCGAACTTATCAACTCTCTTTTACATTTGGTAACTTGCTCCTCCGAAAAAAAAGAAAACGTGGTGTTTGATTCCTATTTGGCTCGAGCAGCAATAGAAGAAAGAAAAAGTATATGGCTGCGACAGTTTAAACCGAACTAAAGAAAAAAGGAAAAAAAAATGGCAGTGGAGAAGAGAAGAAAAAAAAATGGTTAGGATGTCTCCTATTTGACCATGATTTATCTACGTTGTATTATGGCTAATTGATCGCAAGAGAAAACAGAAGTGCACGAGCATCCTGGGAGGTTTGTTTTGTGTTTTTCAACGAAAGGATATAATGAAGGGAGGTATCGAGAGAGATTGCGGTCATTATATAAAGGTGGTGATCAAAAAATGATAAGGTGATGGTTGTTCCCGACCATCAATAGAAATCGGTTAGCAGTTGAAATAAATGATGATGGTTCATGGTTGGTGGCCTATGATGAAGGTGAGGTTCGGTGTTTGTTTGAATTATCACACAAGAAAGAGAGTGGGTTCGAAAGGTGGTGATATCAGTGATAATGGTAATGGAGAATGATTCGTTTAACTCCTGAGATGATTAATTATATCATGTATGAATCTATCGACTTCTCTTTAATCAGACAACAAGGACAATTAATTCGATTTAGTGGGGTTGTTAATTCTGTCTGAGAATCAATCAAGAATAGAGAAAGATGAAGAAAAAGATATAAAATTAGATGTCGATACATAACATATTTTTGGATTGTTCTTCTGCTATGGATCGTGATATCTACTGGATTGGGAACATAAAGCAAAAAAAAGCTATAGCCTGATAACGATTGAAAACATAATACATAGTTTATTTACATTTATATACGATATTTATATATTTCTATATATGTATTAATATCTAATTTCTTTTATATCTGATTATATATCCATAGTTATACTTATATAATAGTATATATATATATATGTATATATATATATATATATCCGTTTGTATATCTCTGTCTTATTAAATTTCTGTAATATTAATTTATGATATCAATCTATTAATAATTTTAATAAAAATAGGAACTAGTAATAATAGAAATATAATATTGATAATATTAATAATAATTCCCTCAACATGATATTAATAATAAAAGTAAAAGAAAGAAAGAAAAAAAAATGATAATAATATTATTATTATTAATACTAATAATAATACTACTCATAATAATATAAATAATAATAATATAACGATTTATATATATTTATTTTCATATCAATAATTACTAATATATATGTTAATATTGAAAGTAGTAATAATATTACTATATCAACTATAATTTAGCTTGTAACTAAACTTATTATATTAATGTTACATTTTATTGTTTATGTAATACGTATACTAATATAAATTGAATCTTTAATATTCAAACATTACAATTCATATGTATTCATTTCAATAACAACTTGATCATTGTTTTACCTTTTTAATTCAATTGATTAAAGTAAAATTTATTAATTAAAAATATTACACTTATGTTTATATTTTTATATATATATATATATATATATATATATATATATATATATATATATACACACACACACACATTTTTATTTACACAAAAATTGTTCGTGAATCGTCGGGAGTAGTCAAATGTTAAATGATTATATAGAACTAGTTCAAAACATTTTTGAGACTCAACATTACAGACTTTGCTTATCTTATCGAAATCATATAAGGATCAAGTTTAAATTTGGTCAGAAATTTTTGGGTCGTCACAGAGTGCGACCGAGAGCGTCGGTAGTGTGAAGAAGGGTGCGTCCGGGGGTTATGGACCCGAGTGTTATAATTGTGGGTGACAAGGACACATGGCTCGTGATTGTACGAATCCATCTACCGTAAGCAAACTCACTTGTTATAATTGTCAAAAGGAAGGGCACCGGAGAACGGAGTGTCCCGAATTGTGGAATGATCAAGTGAAAAAGTTAGAGAAAGTGGCGGGTACGGCTAGGGGACGCAACTATTTGATGAAAAATGATGAAGCCAAACAATCCAATGAAGTTATCTCAGGTACTTTCATGGTTAACTCTAATCCGGCAAGGATACTATTTGATAGCGGTGCTAATTTGTCGTTTGTGTCTCCAAGATTTGTGCCTAAACTTAATAAACCACTAGCTAAGTTAAGTCATCCGGTAGAAGTCGAAATAACGGATGGTAATTCGGTGCTAGGGGTTGATGTCTGTAAAGATTGTAATGTTGTGTTTGGTACCGAAACGTTTAAAATCGATCTCATTCCGATGACTTTGGGTGAGTTTGATATCGTTGTTGGCATGGATTGGCTCGATCGTTATAGATCCGATATCGCGTGCCACAAAAAGTTCATTTGTGTAAAGACCCCAAGTGGGAGAGAGTTAATTATTCATGGCGATAAGCGAAGGAGACTCGTACCATTATGCACTTATGCATGGGCGCGTCATTTCCTTAATAGTGGTGGCATGGTTTTTCTTGCCCATGTAGTTGATACTCGTGAAGAGCCACCAACCATTCGTGAAATTCCGGTGGTTAATGAATTCAAAGTCATTTTTTCGGATGAACTACCGGGTGTTCCGGCAGAAAGTCAAGTTGAATTTCGCATTGAGTTGGTTCCGGGGGCTATTCCCATTGCTAAAACTCCTTATCGTTTAGCACCAACGGAAATGCAAGAATTTTTAAATCAAACGCAAGAGTTTCTTGAAAAGGGTTTTATCCGACCGAGTGCTTCGCCATGGGACGTTCCGGTTTTATTCGTAAAGAAGAAGGATAGTAGTATGCGGATGTGCATCAATTATCGGGAGTTGAACAAAGTGACGATTAAAAATCGTTATCCATTGCCTTAGATTGACGATTTGTTTGACCAACTCCAAAGTGCGACGTATTTTTCTAAAATTGACTTACGGTCCGGCTATCACCAAATGCGGGTCCGTGAGGAAGATATTGAGAAAACGGATTTTTGAACTCGTTATGGGCATTTTGAATTCGTGGTAATGCCTTTTGGTCTTACGAATGCACCGGCGACATTCATGGATCTTATGAACCGAGTGTGCCAACCTATGTTGGACAAGTCGGTAATTGTGTTCATTGACGACATACTTGTCTATTCTAAGAGTATGAAGGAACATGAACCCCATTTGCGCGGAGTGTTGAAGACGTTGCAGAAGGAGAAGTTGTATGCTAAATTCTCCAAGTGTGAATTTTGGCTAAGGGAAGTTCAATTCATTGACCATATTGTGAACAAAGAAGGTATTCAAGTAGATCTGGGGAAGATAGAGACGGTAAAGAGTTGGGGACAACCGACTACACCTACAGAAATTCGAAGTTTTCTCGAATTGGCCGGTTATTATCGCCAGTTTATCCAAGATTTCTCTAAAATCGCTTCTCCATTAACGAAGTTGACAAGGAAGAACGTGAGATTTAATTGGGAAAATGAGCAAGAAATTGCTTTCCAATTGTTGAAAGAGAAGTTGTGTCAAGCTCCGGTATTGGTGTTACCGGAAGGTGTAGAAGATATGACGGTCTATTATGATGCCTCACTAAATGGGCTCGGGTGTGTTCTAATGCAAAGAGGTAAAGTCATCGCTTACGCCTCTCGACAATTAAAGGAACACGAAAAGAGATATCCGACTCATGATCTTGAATTGGCGGCGGTGGTGCATGCGTTAAAAATTCACTACTTGTATGGTGTTAAGTGTACGATTTATTCGGATCACAAGAGTTTGAAACATCTCTTTGACCAACGAGATTTGAATTATCATCAACGTAGGTGGATGGATGTGGTAAAGGATTATGATTGTGAGATACTTTACCATCCGGGTAAGGCGAATGTGGTTGCGGATGCGTTGAGTCGAAAGAGTCAACATCCGGCGATACGAGTAGGATCGTTACGCATGATTATTACTAACGATTTCCTTGTAAAGCTTGGTGAGATTCAAATTGAAGCTTTTGTTAACAAGAAGCATGAAGAACGAATCATGGGGCAAACGGAGTCTATCACTTTAGGCCCGCATGGTTTGTTGTCCTTTCAAGGACGAGTGTGGGTGCCTAAGATGGGCAATTACCGACAAGTGCTACTTGATGAAGCACATAAGTCAAAGTATTCCATTCATCCGGGTGCGACGAAGATGTACCTTGATTTGAGTAAAAAGTATTGGTGGCCTGGCATGAAAAGAGATGTTGTTAAGTATGTTGAACAATGCGTCACGTGTTTGCAAGTTAAGGCCGAACACCAAAAGTCGTATGGTATGTTACAACTGTTAGAAATTCCAAAATGGAAATGGGAGCACATTACCATGGATTTCATTACAAAGTTACCAAAGACGGCGAGGACCCAATTTGATACGATTTGGGTGATAGTTGATCGGTTGACGAAAAGTGCATTGTTTCTTCCCATTCGAGAAACGATATCGTCGAAAACTTTGTCTAAGTTGTTTATCAAGGAGGTGATATCGAGGTATGGGGTTCCTATATCTATTGTTTCAGATCGAGATACTCGTTTCACGTCTCGATTTTGGAATAAGTTTCATGAAGATATGGGTACTCAATTGAAGATGAGCACGGCGTATTACCCTCAAACGGACGGTCAAACCGAGCGTACGAATCAAACGTTGGAGGATATGCTGTAGTGACCCGAACTTTTCCATGTTTATATATATTAAATGAAATTGATAATTTACATTTTCTAACATGTTAAGCAATTAAACTTGTTAAGACTTGATTAATTGAAATAGGTTTCATGTAGACAATTGACCACCCAAGTTGACCGGCGATTCACGAACATTAAAACTTCTAAAAACTATATGATGATATATATATATGGATATGCATATATATAGTTAACATGATATTATGATAAGTAAGTATCTCAATAGGTATATTAACAATGAGTTATATACATAAAAATGAGACTACTAAGTTAAGAAACTCGAAATGATATATATAACGATTATCGTAATAACAATGTCTTATTAAATACATATGTATCATATTAAGATATTGTTACACAATATTTAACATGATAAAATGATAATTATATATATTATTAAGTATGTTAACAATGAACTACATATGTAAAACAAGACTACTAACTTAAGAATTTCGAAACGAGACATATATGTAACGATTATCGTTGTAACGACATTTTAATGTATATATATCATATTAAGATATATTCATACATCATAATATCATGATAATGTAATAATTTAACATCTCATTAGATATAATAAACAATGGATTAACAACATTAAATGAGATCGTTAACTTAAAGGTTTCAAAACAACACTTACATGTAACGACTAACGATGACTTAACGACTCAGTTAAAATGTATATACATGTAGTATATTAAGATGTATTAGTACACTTTTGAAAGACTTCAAGACACATATCGAAGTACTTCTACTTAACAAAAATGCTTACAATTGCATTCTCATTCATTTTCATCAACAATTCTACTAGTATGCACCCGTATTCGTACACGAACAATACCCAACTCCTAGACGTATATACTATTGGTATATACACATAATAATTCAGCGCTTAGCAGCCCTATATAGTCAACAAATATGTGGAACCAACCATTTGGCAACTAGCATGAAATATCTCACAAAATTACAAACTAATGGAGCCTATATTGACTCCCCATTTTTACGTGAACCTTCACCAATCCTAACACTTTCATTTTTCAATTTTCATGCATCAAACTCACCTCTCTCAAGTTCTCTCTTGATGTTCTAAGTGTTCTTCATCATCTTCATCAAAATCTAGCTCAATCTAGCTCAAAAATCCAAACATAAAACAATTTACAAAACAACAACTCAAGAACACATCATGAACACTTTCAAGGTTACTAGCTTACTTCCAATCTTGCAATTCCATTTCAAGTGATCATCCAGTCTCAAGAAATCTTTGTTATTTACAGTAGGTTATCTTTCTAAATCAATGTAATACTCATATTCAAACTTTGATTCAATTTCTATAACTATAACAATCTTAATTCGAGTGATAATCTTACTTGAACTTGTTTTCGTGTCATGATTCTATTTCAAGAACTTTCAAGCCATCCAAGATCCTTTGAAGCTAGATCAATTTTTGTCACTTACAGTAGGTTTACCTACTAAACTTGAGGTAGTAATGATGTTCATAACATCATTCGATTCATATATATATAACTATCTTATTCGAAGATTTAAACTTGTAATCACTAGAACATAGTTTAGTTAATTCTAAACTTGTTCGCAAACAAAGTTAATCCTTCTAACTTGACTTTTAAAATCAACTAAACACATGTTCTATATCTATATGATATGCTAACTTAATGATTTAAAACCTGGAAACACGATGAACACCGTAAAACCGGACATACGCCGTCGTAGTAAAACCGTGAGCTGTTTTGGGTTTAAAAGTTGTTCTTCTGGGAAAATGATTTTTCTTATTAACATGAAACTATATCCAAAAATCATGGTTAAACTCAAAGTGAATGTATGTTTTGCAAAAATGGTCATCAAGACGTCGTTCTTTCGACTGAATTGACTACCTCTTACAATATTGACTTGTAACCTGTATTTCTGACTATAAACTTATACTTTTTCTGTTTAGTTTCATAAATTTTAGTTCATTATGAAACCATAGAAACTTGAATCACTCAAAACGGATTTAAAACGAAGAAGTTATGGGTAAAACAAGATTGGATAATTTTGTTTATTGTAGCTATGTGAAATTTGTAACAAATCTATACAAATCATAACTTAGCTAACTTATATTGTATTATATATGTATTCTAACATATATTATGTAATCTTGGGATACCATAGACACGTATACAATGTTTTGACATATCATATCGACCCATATATATATATTATTTGGGAACAACCATAGACACTCTATATGCAGTAATGCTCGAGTTAGCTATACAGGGTTGAGGTTGATTCCAAAATAATATATATACTTTGAGTTGTGATCTAGCCTGAGACTTGTATACACTGGGTCGTGGATTGATTCGAGATAATATATATTGATTTATTTTCTTTACATCTAACTGTGGACAACTAGTTGTAGATTACTAACGTTGGACTGCTAACTTAACAAACTTAAATCGTTAAAACGTAATAAAAAATGTTGTGAATATATTTCGATCATACCTTGATATATATGTATACATTTGTTATAGGTTCGTGAATCAACCCGTGGCCAAGTCTTACTTCCCGACGAAGTAAAAATCTGTGAAAGTGAGTTATAGTCCCACTTTTAAAATCTATTATTTTTGGGATGAGAATACATGCAGTTTTATAAATGTTTTACGAAATAGACACAAGTGATCAAAAAAAATTACATTCTATGTTGAATTATCGAACCGAATATGCCACTTTTTAGCTTGTTAGCCTAAGAATTGGTGTTTATTATAATTGTCACCAATTGACGCGAATCCTAAAGATAGATCTATTTGGCCCAACAAGCCTCATCCGAGTTACGGATGCCTTAGTACTTCGATTTATCATGTCTGATGAGAGTCCCGGAATGATGGGGATATTCTATATACATCCTGTTAAGGTTGGTTACCAGGTGTTCATCATATGAATGATTTTTATGTAGTTTGCATGTTATTGAGAAATGGAAATTGAAAATCTTGTGGTCTATTATTACGAATTGATAAATATATAGGTTAAACCTATAACTCACCAACATTTTTGTTGACGTTTAAAGCATGTTTATACTAAGAGCTTCCGCTGTTGCATACTAAATAAAGACAAGATTGGAGTCTGCATGCTTGTATAATATTGTTTAAAAACTGCATTCGAAGACTTATATTGTTGTGTAATATTATTGTAAACCATTATGTAATGGTCATGTGAAAACACTATATTTTAGATTATCATTGTTTGATAAACGTCATAATATTTTAAACCTTTATCGAAAAAATAAAGGTTAGGGTTTGTTTTAAAAATCGAATGCAGTCTTTGAAAAAACGTCTCATATAGAGGTCAATACCTCGCAAGGAAATCAATTAATATGAAACGTTTATAATCGATATGAACGGGACATTTCATATGCTACGGGCGTGTGTTATCGATTTCGGTGGTAGTTGGGATGAGCACTTGCATTTGGTGGAATTCTCGTACAACAATAGTTATCATGCTAGTATCGGAATGCCACCGTATGAGATGCTTTATGGGCGAAGGTGTCAAACTCCTATTTGTTGGGGGGAAGTGGGACAAAGAGAAGTCGGGAGTACCGATTTGGTTTTGGAGACGAATAGTAGGATTGAGATGATTCGGGCTCGACTTAAGGTGGCGCAAGATAGACAAAAATCTTATGCCGATAAACGAAGGCGACCAATTGAGTTCCAAGAAGGCGACATGGTGATGCTTAAGGTTTCGCCATGGAAGGGTGTTGTTCGATTTCGAAAACGAGGAAAGTTAGCTGCTCAGTTTATTGGGTCGTTCAAAATTTTGGCTCGTGTTGGTGAGGTTGCTTATAGACTAGATTTACCCGAAGAGCTTGCAGAAATTCATAACACATTTCATGTTTCCCATCTCCGTAAGTGTCTTGCGGATAACTCGACTTGAGTGCCATTAGATGAGATTGCTCTAAACAACAAATTAGAATATATAGCTGATAATGCTAAAAACGAACATATATTTCATAGCATTATTCCTCAAGAAAGACAAGCTTTTAGTTGCAATTGTTCTATTTACAAGTGATATTCGTTTAAATAATAAAAGGTGAAGACAAAAGACAGATTCGACGAATTGAAGACGCAAACGACCAAAAAGCTCAAAAGTACAAAAGACAATCAAAAAGGTTCCAATTGTTGATAAGAAACGTCTCGAAATTACAAGAGTACAAGATTCAAAACGCAAAATACAAAATATAAAATTGTACGCAAGGACGTTCGAAAATCCGGAACCGGGACCAGAGTCAACTCTTAACGCTCGACGCAACGGACTAAAAATTACAAGTTAACTATGTATATAAATATAATATAATATATAATTAATTATATTAATTATATATATATTATATATATAATAAAAACCGTCGGCAGAGAAAACTCCAAGGACTGAGCTGTAAATTCTATCTCCGGGACTCGCGGAGTTTGAAGGGCATTTTGCCGCGAGTCGCGGAGCCCCAATTTTCAACCCTGGCTATAAAGCAAACCGAATTCTGATCAAATTTCATATCTTATTTCATCTCTCTCTCAATATATACGTAATATATATATATATAATTTATATTTTAATTTTAATTTTAATTTTAAATTCTAATAATAAGGGTATGTTAGCGATTGTTGTAAGGGTGTAAGTCGAAATTCTGTCCGTGTAACGCTACGCTATTTTTAATCATTGTAAGTTATGTTCAACCTTTTTATATTAATGTCTCGTAGCTAAGTTATTATTATGCTTATTTAAAACGAAGTAATCATGATGTTGGGCTAATTACTAAAATTGGGTAATTGGGCTTTGTACCATAATTGGGGTTTGGATAATAGAACGACACTTGTGGAAATTAGACTATGGGCTATTAATGGGCTTTATATTTGTTTAACTAAATGAAAGTTTGTTAATGTTAATATAAAGATTTACAATTGGGCGTCCCTATAAATTACCATATACACTCGATCGGACACGATGGGCGGGGTATTTATATGTACGAATAATCGTTCATTTAACCGGACACGGGAATGGATTTATAGCCACTAGAATAATTAAAACAGGGGTGAAATTACATTCAAGGGTAATTGGTGTAATTGTTAACAAAGTAGTAAAACCTTGGTTTACACGCAGTCGATAACCTGGTGTATTCATTAAACAAAGTATTAAAACCTTGTTACAATTCGAATCCCCAATTAGTTGGAATATTTAACTTCGGGTATAATAATAATTTGACAAGGACACTTGCAATTTATATTTATGACTGATGGACTGTTATGGACAAAAACCAGACAGACATATTGAATAATCCAGGACAAAGGACAATTAACCCATGGGCATAAAACTAAAATCAACACGTCAAACATCATGATTACGGAAGTTTAAATAAGCATAATTCTTTTATTTCATATTTAATTTCCTTTATTTTATATTTAATTGCACTTCTAATTATCGCATTTTTATTGTTATTTAATCATACTTTTAATTATCGTACTTTTTTATTATTCGCAATTTCATTATCGTTATTTACTTTACACTTTAATTTAAGTCTTGTATTTATTTTATATTTTACATTAGGTTTTAACTGCGACTAAAATCTTAAAATCGACAAACCGGTCATTAAACGGTAAAAACCCCCCTTTATAATAATAATATTACTTATATATATATATTTGTATTTTTATAAAAGTAACTAATATAGCGTTGAGCTTTGTTTAAAGATTTCCCTGTGGAACGAACCGGACTTACTAAAAACTACACTACTGAACGATTAGGTACACTGCCTATAAGTGTTGTAGCAAGGTTTAAGTATATCCATTCTATAAATAAATAAATATCTTGTGTAAAATTGTATCGTATTTAATAGTATTTCCTGCTAAAATTAATAACTATTTTATATACACCTCGCATAACATCAAGTATTTTTGGCGCCGCTGCCGGGGAATCTATCTTAAAAGCCGGAAGCGCAACGCTAATAATATAAAAAAAAAAAGATTTTTTAGTTACTTTTATTAAAAGTCGTTTTTGTAAAAATACGTTTTAATTATTCAAAAATATAAAAAGAAAAACAAAAATATAAGTATTTTTAAGATTTTGTTAAATATTTAAGTTTTATAAGTTTCTTTATTTTTATTTTAGTTTATAAAAATATAAGTTTTAATATCTTTTATTTAATTAAAAAAAACAGAAAACAGAAAATAAAAAAAAATAAAGAAAAACGCGTAAAAATTATCAGCTGTCAACTGAATTTCTGAACCCCGCGACTCGCGGGGTTTTCCTCATTAATCACCGCAACTCGCGGAGGCCATCTGACAGGCGACAAGGAAGCCCTAATCGAGCATTAATTACGGGTTATTTTTAATTATTATTATTATTTAAACCTAATTATTATTATTATTATTATTAGTTTTATTTTTATTTCTACTTTTTATTTAATTTATATATTTAGTGTTAATTAGTTTTATAAAATTGTAAAATTAGTAGTTTTTATTTTTATAAAAAATTGTACTTTTTACAACTTTTTATATATTTTTATATTTTGTCCCTTTTTAATCGTTATAGCGTAATATTTGTATTTTTTAGCTCATATTTAATTTTAAACTTAGTTTTTGCTATAGTTATTTTTACTCCTAGATTTTTAGGCTTTGCCGTAGAATTCCTTAAGTACTTTTTCTTTAGACTAAGATTTAGGTGCTTTAGAATTTTGCGACGTTTTTTTTAAGTTTTAGTTTCTTTTTAAGTTATTTCCATTTGGGATTTAGTTTTTCCTGTAAGCTTTAATATTTTTAGACACCTTTTACTATGTACCAATTATCATTCCAATTAGTAATTTCAATTTGCGATTATAATTTTAAGTTAGTTGTAGTAATAAGGTTAGGTTAGTCAAATATTTTTAAGTTTTTATAAGTTTCTTTTATTTTTCCGTCACCTTTTATTTTTCAACCATTTTTTTTTTTTCTTTTTCGACCTTTTGCGACGAACTCTTTTTCTCTCTTATTTCTCGCTATTCTAGTTTTTAGGACTTAGAATTTTTTTTTCTACTTCTTATCTAAATTTCTTAAAATTACGAAAATTTATTTTAAGTGGTTAAATTAATAGACATCAAAATTTTCTGGTTCGTAGTAATAGTTGGATTTGTACGTGGACCGGGTTATTGGAGCCAAACAGTCCTCAATTATATTGAGACCAAACGAATCCTGCCCCTCTGCTGCATCTTTTGGCTATTCGAAACGTGGGCAAAATCAGAAAAGTCTATTGATTGGATAACTTATTATAATTTTTCTTTCCTTTTAAAAACTAATAGGATATTCAGTGAATGCACCGAGCAAGACGTTCATCACCTTTTGTACGTTCACCACCTGTAACTCGATCAAGACATCGTTTAACAAATATAACCGCCGTTGATTTTTCTTTAGAATCGTCATCCAGTCGACCAAGTACTTCAGTTCAAATTTCCGATAATCCATTTTTTGAACCCAACCTCACAATTGAGAATCCAGAGAATATTCAGGAACGGTTCGTAGATCCTGAACCACTAAACTTTCCTCCGGAACCACCAATCATTCAAACAGAGATTGTTGAGGAACGAACCATTAAATCAGAATCATCTATTGATACCGATTCAACAAATTCAATTATGGAGAATCTGGAACCTTTAAGTATGGAAGACCGAATGAGAGCTAAACGCACTGGCCAAGGACACGCAATTACTCATCCAGACATTAATGCGCCAGATTATGAAATCAAAGGACAAATTCTACACATGGTGACTAATCAATGCCAATTTAGTGGTGCGCCGAAGGAAGATCCAAATGAACATCTACGTACCTTTAATAGGATCTGCACACTATTTAAAATACGAGAAGTGGAGGATGAACAGATATATCTCATGTTATTTCCCTGGACTTTAAAGGGAGAAGCCAAAGATTGGTTGGAATCGTTACCTGAAGGGGCGATCGATACATGGGATGTTTTAATTAACAAATTTCTTAAACAATTCTTTCCTGCATCTAAAGCCGTAAGACTTCAAGCAGAAATTGTTACGTTCACACAGAAGCTAAATGAAACTCTATATGAGGCGTGGACAAGATATGGAAAGTTATTAAGAGGATGTCCGCAACATGGTTTAGACACCTGTCAAATAGTACAAATATTCTACCGAGGATGCGACATCACTACAAGGAAAGATATAGATATAGCAGCTGGTGGTTCTATTATGAAGAAAACCGAAACTGATGCTTACAAAATTATTGATAATACTGCTTCCCACTCACATGAGTGGCACCAAGAAAAAGATATCATTAGATCATCTAAAGCAGCTAGAGCCGATTCTAGCCATGACTTAGATTCCATTTCCGCAAAGATAGATGCTTTCGAGAGACGAATGGAAAAGATGACTAAAGATATTCATGCTATACGAATTAGTTGTGAGCAGTGTGGAGGACCACATTTGACAAAAGATTGTCTCAGTATTGAATTAACAATGGAACAAAGAGAGAATATTTCATACATAAACCAAAGGCCTGGAAATAATTATCAGAATAATTATCAACCGCCAAGACCGATTTACAATCAAAACCAGAATTATAACCGAAATATTCCATACAACAACCAACAAGGTCCTAGCAATCAACAAGTATCCAATAATACTTACAATCAGCAAAGACCTAATTTTCAAAACAAACCACCACAACAAACCGATGATAAAAAGCCGAATTTAGAAGATATGATGACGAAGCTAGTTGAAACTCAAACGCAATTTTTCACATCTCAAAAACAAACCAATGAACAAAATGCTCAAGCATTTAGAAATCAACAAGCTTCTATTCAAAATCTGGAACAAGAAGTGAGTAACCTAGCAAGGTTAATAGGTGAAAGAAAACCGGGAAGTCTACCTAGTGATACAAATGCTAACCCCCGGAATGAAACAGCTAAAGCTATTACCACAAGAAGTGGTACAACACTTAAACCACCTGAAATACCAGTAACTTCTGATGAAACTATTCCTACTCCACAAGAACCACAACCTGATCAAGATAAGGAAAAAGAACCGGTAGTTGAAAAGGTTAATGAAGATAACACAGTTAAGGATAAACCTTATGTTAAACCATACCAACCACCACTTCCTTACCCGAGTAAAATGAAGAAAGAAAAACTTGAAGCCGAGCAATCCAAATTCTTGGATATGTTTAAACAGATAAATGTAAATCTTCCTTTCATTGATGTGATTTCAGGAATGCCAAGATATGCTAAATTCTTGAAAGATCTAATCTCAAATAGAAAGAAAATGGAAGAACTCTCGGCTGTTACTATGAATGCTAATTGTTCAGCAGTGCTGTTGAATAAGATACCAGAAAAATTATCTGATCCAGGAAGTTTCACAATTCCATGTTTTCTGGGTAGTCTTAGTTCAATAGAAGCATTGGCAGACTTAGGTGCTAGTATAAATCTAATGCTGTATTCACTATACACTAAACTAGACCTTGGAGAATTGAAACCAACCAGAATAAGCATACAACTAGCCGATAGATCAATAAAATATCCTAGAGGGATAATGGAGAACATGCTAGTTAAAGTTGGTAATTTAGTATTTCCAGTAGATTTTGTTGTTTTGGACATGGAAGAAGATTCTCAAGTTCCTCTCATATTAGGAAGACCATTCTTAAACACGGCTAAAGCAATGATAGACGTGTTCGGTAAGAAACTGACCCTAAGTATAGAGGATGAGAGTGTTACCTTTTCAGTGGATAGAGCCATGCAACAACCACAATCTGCAGATGATACATGTTATTATATTCAAACTATAGATGCACATGCAGAATTATTAGAAGAATTTCCAGAATTACAAGGAACAGGAGAATGTTCTTTAGGAGAAGGTAATGAACCAATTGATGAAGCTGAAATGTTAGCTACACTTATAGCTAATGGATATGAACCAACAACAGAAGAAATTCAAATGCTAAAAGAAGAAGACAGATATCGATATAAATCATCAATAGAAGAACCTCCGAAATTAGAGTTAAAGCCACTTCCAACCCATTTGGAATACGCTTATTTACATGGTGAATCTGAATTACCTGTAATAATATCGTCTTCTCTTACTGAAAATGAGAAATCACAACTCATTTCTGTGTTGAAAGCTCATAAACCAGCCATTGCATGGAAGATTCATGATATTAAAGGAATAAGTCCTTCGTATTGCACACATAAAATCCTTATGGAAGAAGGTCATAAAACGTATGTGCAACGCCAACGAAGACTAAATCCTAATATGCAAGATGTAGTTAAGAAAGAGATTATTAAACTGCTAGATGCAGGTTTGATATATCCAATCTCTGATAGTCCATGGGTAAGCCCAGTTCAATGCGTGCCTAAGAAGGGTGGCATGACTGTCATTACAAATGAGAAAAATGAGCTTATTCCTACTAGGACTGTAACAGGATGGCGTGTATGTATTGATTATAGAAAATTAAATGACGCCACCAGAAAAGATCACTTTCCCTTACCTTTCATAGATCAAATGTTGGAAAGATTAGCCGGAAATAGTTACTATTGTTTTCTAGATGGATTTTCCGAATATTTTCAAATTCCAATAGCACCCGAAGACCAAGAGAAAACCACATTCACGTGCCCTTATGGTACGTTTGCTTACAAACGCATGCCATTTGGACTTTGTAACGCCCCTGCAACCTTTCAAAGGTGTATGATGGCGATTTTTCATGACATGATAGAAGAATGCATGGAAGTATTCATGGATGACTTTTCAGTCTTCGGTGATACATTTAAATCATGTCTAGTTAATCTGGAACGAATGCTAATTAGATGCGAAAAATCAAATCTAGTACTTAATTGGGAGAAATGCCATTTCATGGTTAAAGAAGGCATCGTTCTTGGACATAAAATTTCAAAAGAAGGAATTGAAGTGGATAGAGCTAAAGTAGATGTAATTGCTAAACTTCCACATCCCACCAATGTTAGAGGAGTTAGGAGTTTTCTAGGGCATGCAGGTTTTTACCGACGTTTCATAAAAGATTTTTCTAAAATTGCCACTCCTATGAATAAACTCCTAAAAAAGGATGCGCCATTCATCTTTTCAGATGAGTGTATCAAATCTTTTAATATTCTTAAAGAAAAACTCACTAATGCACCAATCATGATAACACCAAATTGGAATCTACCATTTGAACTAATGTGCGATGCAAGTGATTTTGCAATGGGAGCCGTTTTAGGACAAAGGATTGAAAAACGATTTCAACCTATATATTATGCTAGTAAGACATTACAAGGAGCACAAACGAACTATACAACTACTGAAAAAGAACTCCTTGCTATTGTCTTTGCTTTTGACAAATTTCGATCATATCTCGTTCTAGCAAAAACGGTGGTCTATACCGACCATTCTGCTCTTAGATACCTATTTTCAAAACAAGATGCTAAACCAAGATTAATCCGTTGGATCTTACTCTTACAAGAGTTTGATATTGAAATCCGAGATAAAAGAGGAGCAGAAAATCTCGCCGATGATCATCTTTCTCGTCTTGAAAATCCCGAATTAGAAGTTCTAAATGAATCGGCCATACAAGAAAACTTTCCTGATGAATATCTATTGAAGATAGATTATAAAGAAATCCCATGGTTTGCAGACTATGCAAACTACTTAGTTTGTGGATTCCTTGAAAAAGGATTATCGTACCAAAGACGAAAGAAATTCTTCAGTGATATAAAACACTATTTCTGGGAAGATCCACATCTGTTTAAAAGTTGTCCCGATGGAATAATACGCCGATGTGTATTTGGAGATGAAGCTAGTAAAATTTTAAACCATTGTCACACAGGACCAACAGGAGGGCATTATGGGCCTCAACTAACAGCAAGAAAAGTTTATGAAGCTGGATTCTATTGGCCTACAATTTACAAAGACGCACACCTTCTTTGCAAATCCTGTGATGCATGTCAAAGGGCCGGAAAAATAAGTCAACGTGATGAAATGCCACAAAATGTCATCCAAGTATGTGAAGTATTTGACATTTGGGGTATTGACTTTATGGGTCCATTTCCAAAATCTCATAATAATCTATATATACTCGTCGCCATTGATTATGTATCTAAATGGGCGGAAGCACAAGCTCTCCCAACTAACGATGCACGAGTTGTAGTCAACTTTTTAAAACGTCTTTTTGCAAGGTTTGGAACACCGAAAGCTTTAATAAGTGATCGGGGTACTCATTTCTGTAATAATCAACTTGAGAAAGTTCTTAAAAGATATGGAGTAACTCATAAAATCTCCACCGCATATCATCCACAAACAAGTGGACAAGTTGAAAATACCAACCGAGCTTTAAAACGTATTCTAGAGAAAGCCGTAGGATCAAATCCGAAGGAATGGTCCATTAAATTGGAGGATGCACTCTGGGCTTTTAGAACAGCCTACAAAACTCCAATTGGAACCACACCTTTTAGACTTGTTTATGGAAAAGCATGTCATCTTCCAGTAGAAATTGAACACAAAGCATTTTGGGCTTTGAAGACATGTAATCTTGATTTACATGAAGCCGGACGTCTACGATTAAGTCAACTAAACGAATTAGAAGAATTAAGACATGAAGCATACGAAAATTCGTTAATCTATAAGGAAAGAACGAAGAAATGGCATGATAAAAGAATCAGAAGTTCAAAAGAATTTAAAGAAGGAGACAGAGTTCTTCTTTTCAATTCACGATTCAAGCTATTTCCTGGAAAATTGAAATCAAGATGGTTTGGACCATTCATAGTCAAAAGAGTTTTCCCATACGGAACGATAGAATTGATAAATTCAAATGGGATTGAATTTAAAGTTAATGGTCACAGAGTTAAACATTACATACATGGTCCGATGGAAGTCGACAACGAAGTTAATCACAATTTCGACACCACAGCTAACTAAGTGTGGGGAGAATCAAGTCTTTAAAGGATAATATGTATTTCTGTTAGAGTTAGATTGTCTGTTTTCGTGTAGTTCTCGAAAATGGAACACGTATGGTCTTTCCCTAGCAGACCCTAAAGAACTAGTCTTCTCCCCCCCATTCTGAATTTTTATTTTTTTTTAGGTTTTTACGAAATGAAGACTGCCTGTGAACTAAACCATGGTCTAATGCTACACGCTTTGATCACTAAAAGAAATAATGACATACTACCGAGTGAATTAGTATCAGTAATCAGAGAAAGAATGGACGGAGTTAGAAAAGGATCCAGATGCGAAGATAATAAGTTACAATTTGGTAAAGGAAAATCAAAATCCGCAGCGAAAAGAAGAGCACGACACCTAGAACGATGTCACAAATGCGGAAAATGGTCACATGGAGGTAAATGTTTAAATAATCAAACCTATTCAAATACCGAATGTGTTACTTTATGCAGAGACGGACCGTTCATATGTTTAGAAGAAAAGACACTGAATGCTCGAGGTTACGCCTATGTAGCCATGGAAAACCAATTAAACCGACTATCTTATGAATGGAATAGATCATATAACTAAGAAATCTATTTCACAGGTATGTTTGTACAGTTTTTATTTTTTTTTTATTTTTAACCTTTTGATAATAAACGCTAATTTGTTCGCTAAAAAGTATTAAATTGGTATTGAATAAAATTAGGTTTGGCGACCGAAATTATTGATATCATTCAAAAATTTATTACATCACTGCGAAATTTAACGTTTATTCTTAAGGTATAAATATCTTTAATCAATCAACCCAAAATATTTCAAAAATTCGTCATGAGTTAAATTAGGTCTTGGAACCGAAATTTCTTTACCGAAAAGAGGGGCGCATATTTTTGATAATATTTGATTGATTAAAGTGGGATAAAAAGACAAAAAGATTTTTAATTTTATTTTTACCATGTTTTTAATCTTAATATTTAAATCTTAAATTAATATTGTAAACTTTATAAAAACAATATATTTAAAATTGTAAATATTTGAAAAATTAATATAAGTTTGGTATGAATTTATAATTTATAAATTTTTAAAATTAAGTTTGGTGTGAATTTTTAATTTTTAAAATATGAATTTTTAATTTTATGCATTTCAAATTTTAAGTTTGGTGTGATTTTTTTTTATTAATTTTGAATTTTATATTTAAGTTGTGTGAATTTAAAAACAAAAATTTACTTTATCTCATTAAGTTAAGAATATGATTTTTAAAATTCGTCGTAAGTTGAAGACTAGGTCTTTGAACCGAAATTGCTTTACCCGAGGGAGGGACGAGAACTTTTATTATCATTATTTTTAATCTTATTGATTTAAAGTATGCCAAAAAAATTAAAAAACCCAAAAATCTTAGCTTTTAAAACAATCGCTACTAAAAGACAAATTTTAAAATTTTGTCGAGGGACGGACTAGGACATCGATCCGAAACGACCTCGTCCTAAATAACAAGGGAAACAAAATTTTAAAATTAATTACTTAATTGTTTTAATAAGTTAATGATTATAAATAAAAAAAAAAAAAGAGAGCAAACTCCGCGACTCGCGGAGTTTGAAGTACAAAACCTCCGCGAGTCGCGGAGGGACCAAAAATCAGAAAAAAAATAAAACGAGCTGCACGATCAGTTCACTTCTCCCACACTCAAAAACACTGCAAAATAACAGCGAAAACCCACGAAAAAAACCCGAAAAACACCCCCAAAAATCCCAATTTTTAACCGTTAATCACCAAATTAATTGCTAAAATCATGTTGAGAAGGATGCTATCTAAGAATTACTCAAGAAAAACGGTAAATTTCTACACCTAAACACCATTTAATCCGAATTTTGGTGTTCTTGAGCTATTTTTTCCCCAATTTGATTTTGATGCTTTTTAGTGTAATTAGACTTAAATTGTTTATGTATTATGCTTGTATAACCTAGATTGATGCTGTTTAACATGATTAGAAGCCTTAAACTTCAAATTTTGAATAATCTAGGGTTTGTGTTCTTGAGCAATTTGGGGCTTTTTGATATAAACAGGTTATGGCCGATTTTTGTCATGAATTGTTGCTAAATTGAGTAGTGTAACATGTCTAGGTAGTTAAATGATCCAAACTTTGAGCCTAAACATGATTTTGAGAATTAAAGTGGACTTTTTCAAGTCTAAAATTCATGAACTTGATTTTTGAAAGATAATGCCATTTGAGACTTGTTTAATTGCTAGTAATGATTATTTTGACATGTTATTTGAGTTGAATGCTTATGAACTTGGCGAAAATTTTCGTATATGCTTATTTGAAAAAGTGTAGATTTGATAAAAATGTGAAAATAAGCTTAAGTTTGATATAAATTGATAATGTCATTGTAATTATTTTGATTGATGATTTTGCTGACACTAATGCATATTTGGATGCACAAAATTTGTGTTTGATGTGTTTTGCAGAATGAAAGGGGTGAATCTTCATCCCAAGCCCGTCATGCTCCTGCTGAGAATTTGGACCAACAGGAGGTAGATAACTACTACAAGCAGGATGTACCTCATCCAGTCATGACCTTTTCAGATATGCACTTGGAACAGTTGCACCCGAACCTGAGATTTGACAGACTTTGGATAGATTATCCAAAATATCAACGGGGTTTGCATACTCTTCACTCTAAGGTTGTTGAGGTACCGAGGGTCATAGAATGGGGACCCTTAGAAGCTGTAGAATTGGCCGGGCCAATTAGGGAATTACTTGTACAGAGGTATGGTAATTCTTCTTTTAATGACTGGATATGTTTATTCACCATACGCAGACCTGTATATAAAGTATGGTGTGAAGAGTTGTTATGTAGTATAGAGTTGAATGATCGGGTAGCTAGTTTAACCGATCGTTCTTTTATTAGATTTTTGTTAGGCGGTTCGATGCGCCACATGTCTTTACTGGACATGGCTCAGGCTTTACGTATATATACGCCTGATGAGTTAGCGTCTGCCGATTGTAGAGGATTGATACTAAACGGTAGAAAGATAGATGAGAATTTTGATACACACGGTGTGTGGAGTCAAATGACAAGCCATCACCGTTTCAAAGGGGGAAACTACTCTTATTTGGATATAGATAGAGCCGAATTAAGAGTAATACATAGGTTTTTAGCTAATTCGATTACACAACGGGGTAAAAACAAAGAAAAGGTAAATGAACAAGATTTGTTTTACCATATGTGTATTCGAGACCCACAGAGCGCTGTAAGTATACCATATTGTGTGGGTTATTATTTATCAGCTATGGTTCGGGGGATGCGACCACATAGCATAATAGGAGGTGGTATTTTTATTACTTTGATTGGTGAATATCTCGGTGTGGATATAAGTCGGGGGGGATTATTACTAGAAGAGTCGGAACCCCGCGACACTATAGGTTTAAATGTATACCATGGTGCGAAAGTTTTGAAGCGGCGAAATAACGCCGCAGTACGATACCATGGTAGACATCTACAGGTGGAGAGAAACCAGGAACAAGGTAATGTAGGAGGGGGGAATGAGATGCAAGAAATGCATAGGTTTATAGCTTCTCAGGAATACGAAAATGCTAGATAGAGAGCATTTGAAGATTGGCAAGTTCATCAGAACCAGATCATAGCGCATTGCCAACATATAGGTAGAAACTATATTCCTACACCAAAACCCGTCTTCCCTCCTTGGTCGATAGAGATGCAGCCACCATATCCTACGTATGACCCTGCCGAAGCATTCTATAGCACTTATGGTTATGCCTGGAACCCCTATTGGTACCAATATCATCCTTAGTTTATTTATTATTTTTTTTATTTTGTAATTTGTAATTATTGATACATTTAATATTTTTGTTAATATTGTAATCATTTTTATAATTATCTAACTTTTATTCTTAGATTTTAATAATTTTTGAATGTGGGGTAATATACCAAACTTCAAAAATATGTATATATGTTTGCAGTTTATCTTATGTACACAACAGGGTAAAACAACGCATTTTCAAAGACTGGCATTAAGTTCAGCAAAAGCAACTAATTTTGACGACAAGATGCAAAATATATGTGAAATAACAACAAGACGGAATGAACAAATGATGTGCACCATTTATCATTCAGCAAACAAACGCCAATATATTTGGAAACTTTGGTAAAAATTTAATCATTTTCACACAAATCACCCTCAATAATTTAAATTGTTACTGATTTCTTGCAAATGAGGGCATTGCAAGATCTTAAGTGTGGGAAGGGGTTAAATTCTTTCGGATTTTAAAAATTTTTACTTTATACACTTGGTTACCATTAAAAATACTAGTAAAGCAGTAGTTGTATTAGAATCTAGTGCTCTCTGATAATAAAGAACAGCCCTAGTCTTATATACTGACTACCCAATTCTAGTAAAAATTTTCAAAATTTTCAATTAAATGAATTCAAAATCATGTTTATACATATTTATGAACGATAAAACTAGGTTTTAACACCGAAATTATTGTTACCTCGGAAAAGACATAAATTGAGAAACAAACTAAAATGTTAAAATTCATTTAAAATGGAATAGAGGACGATAAAAAGGAAAATAAAAGCCAAGTGTGGGAAAATTTACCAAGTTATCTTAAACATATGTCACATATATCTGTAACAAATAACTGAAAATACTTTTGCTTTGGACTAAACTAAACTGTTTTACCCAATGAAAGAAAAGAAAAGATGGATCTACACGATGAATCAATTCCATCATTAAAAGGAAGTAAAGTCTTCCGAAAAAGAAACACGCTTCTTGATTTAGGTCATGAAGTTGTCGTCCAGACCAGCTGTAGGTTGACGAAAAATCTAGAAAAGTCATCTCTAAAATCAGCAGGAAATCCACGGACCTCAGCATTAAACAGGGTCGCCAAGTGGTCAGATTTATCCTAACCATGAGAAGGATTTATCTCGTACAATGGGGGGGCACCATGCAAATTAGCTGGATAAGACTAATGAATCAGATCCCCAGAAAGGATAATCTCCTTAAAGATTAAAAATCAGCTTTTAAGACTGATATTACTCAATCCTAGAGATTGACCTTAAAGATTGAGAATTCAAACTCATGGAATTCAATGATATCTAAACTCGAGCTTAAACGAGAAAATATTTTGATCAAAATTATAAACCGATTTGTTTTCTGAAAACCCTATTTTCAATGCGTTCATTACCATTGAACGTAAAATCCTAGGAATTCACCTGGAATTCATTAGGTCACCTGAACTAAATCGGGTGTCAACCGTAAGAACGGTGGTTGCATAGCATGGTCAAAGACAGGACCTTGTGTCAAACCGACAAATTATAAGGGTGAGCTTTACTATTGCTCCTACCAAGGATAGTAATTGCGTCCGACACGTTATAGACCATAATCAAAAGCATGTCACGGGACATTGCCTTAACAGTTGCTTGTTCAACGCCTTCCTTTACAACCGGACGGTAGTTTGCCGAAAGGTAATATACGGAACAAGTAAACTGGACGTGTTGCTTTCCAAATACAAGGTTAGCAAGTGGGTGACACAAAACCGCAAGTTTTGAGCTAAAATTTTCAAATCTGAAACCCACCAAACCCACAAAAATATTTTGCAAACACCGGTAAAGGGTTATTCCGGAAAACTTATCTAGGGTAAAAACTAGATTTTCAAAAGATCAAATGTTTTCATAAAGATCCAATTTCCTTAATGGATCTAAATTTTTATAGTCATGTGGGACTGTAAACCATATCGTTACTACCATTGTTTATACCGCCGTATAGAAATCACTGATGTACAAAGTGTGAAGAATAAAGAAGTGATTCTAGTATTTCAAGACAATATTGCTTGAGGACAAGCAACGCTCAAGTGTGGGAATATTTGATAATGCTAAAAACGAACATATATTTCATAGCATTATTCCTCAAGAAAGACAAGCTTTTAGTTGCAATTGTTCTATTTACAAGTGATATTCGTTTAAATAATAAAAGGTGAAGACAAAAGACAGATTCGACGAATTGAAGACGCAAACGACCAAAAAGCTCAAAAGTACAAAAGACAATCAAAAAGGTTCCAATTGTTGATAAGAAACGTCTCGAAATTACAAGAGTACAAGATTCAAAACGCAAAATATAAAATATAAAATTGTACGCAAGGACGTTCGAAAATCCGGAACCGGGACCAGAGTCAACTCTTAACGCTCGACGCAACGGACTAAAAATTACAAGTTAACTATGTATATAAATATAATATAATATATAATTAATTATATTAATTATATATATATTATATATATATAATAAAAACCGTCGGCAGAGAAAACTCCAAGGACTGAGCTGTAAATTCTATCTCCGCGACTCGCGGAGTTTGAAGGGCATTTTGCCGCGAGTCGCGGAGCCCCAATTTTCAACCCTGGCTATAAAGCAAACCGAATTCTGATCAAATTTCATATCTTATTTCATCTCTCTCTCAATATATACGTAATATATATATATAATTTATATTTTAATTTTAATTTTAATTTTAAATTCTAATAATAAGGGTATGTTAGCGATTGTTGTAAGGGTGTAAGTCGAAATTCTGTCCGTGTAACGCTACGCTATTTTTAATCATTGTAAGTTATGTTCAACCTTTTTATATTAATGTCTCGTAGCTAAGTTATTATTATGCTTATTTAAAACGAAGTAATCATGATGTTGGGCTAATTACTAAAATTGGGTAATTGGGCTTTGTACCATAATTGGGGTTTGGATAATATAACGACACTTGTGGAAATTAGACTATGGGCTATTAATGGGCTTTATATTTGTTTAACTAAATGAAAGTTTGTTAATGTTAATATAAAGATTTACAATTGGGCGTCCCTATAAATTACCATATACACTCGATCGGACACGATGGGCGGGGTATTTATATGTACGAATAATCGTTCATTTAACCGGACACGGGAATGGATTTATAGCCACTAGAATAATTAAAACAGGGGTGAAATTACATTCAAGGGTAATTGGTGTAATTGTTAACAAAGTAGTAAAACCTTGGTTTACACGCAGTCGATAACCTGGTGTATTCATTAAACAAAGTATTAAAACCTTGTTACAATTCGAATCCCCAATTAGTTGGAATATTTAACTTCGGGTATAATAATAATTTGACAAGGACACTTGCAATTTATATTTATGACTGATGGACTGTTATGGACAAAAACCAGACGGACATATTGAATAATCCAGGACAAAGGACAATTAACCCATGGGCATAAAACTAAAATCAACACGTCAAACATCATGATTACGGAAGTTTAAATAAGCATAATTCTTTTATTTCATATTTAATTTCCTTTATTTTATATTTAATTGCACTTCTAATTATCGCATTTTTATTGTTATTTAATCATACTTTTAATTATCGTACTTTTTTATTATTCGCAATTTCATTATCGTTATTTACTTTACACTTTAATTTAAGTCTTGTATTTATTTTATATTTTACATTAGGTTTTAACTGCGACTAAAATCTTAAAATCGACAAACCGGTCATTAAACGGTAAAAACCCCCCTTTATAATAATAATATTACTTATATATATATTTGTATTTTTATAAAAGTAACTAATATAGCGTTGAGCTTTGTTTAAAGATTTCCCTGTGGAACGAACCGGACTTACTAAAAACTACACTACTGAACGATTAGGTACACTGCCTATAAGTGTTGTAGCAAGGTTTAAGTATATCCATTCTATAAATAAATAAATATCTTGTGTAAAATTGTATCGTATTTAATAGTATTTCCTGCTAAAATTAATAACTATTTTATATACACCTCGCATAACATCAATAGCCATTCTTGATGAAAAGGTTAAAATGTTGCGTAACAAAGAAGTGAAGACTTTTAAGGTCCAATGGCGTCATCGAAAGGGTTCCGAGTTAACATGGGAACCCAAAGAGTTTGTTTTGGTGTATCTTTCGGCTTGTCATGCGGCTTAGATAGCGAGGGCGCGCTCTGATTCAAGTGGGGGAGAGTTGTAACATCACGTTTTCCTCGTACATGTCAAAGGTACGTATTTGATCTTTAGAGTGTATATACTTGGTTGCGTGTGTGGTTAAAAGATTTAAGATTTGAGCTTGGGGTGCATCTGGTAAACTGCCGCATTTCAAGGGGGTTTGTCGCATCTGGGTTCGTCGCGAAATGCGACAGAATGGGCTGAAACGCGATGGCCTGAAACCCCCTGACCTAAGCTATCTATCACGTTTTGGTGGGTGTTGTCACGTCTTGGTCGTCGCGAAACGCAACAGGTTGTCGCGAAACGCGACATTGTCACAAATCTGACCATTTTAACCCGTTTTTAAGGGTATCTTTTGGGGTGTTTTGGTCTTTTCACTTTTTGGATGGTTTGGAGAACATAAAAACTGATTCAAGCTTATCCTAACCTCATTTAACACTCTTTCACCTACACAATTAAATTCTAGAGAGAGAGTTTGAGTTTTAGTGAGAGAGAGCTCACTTTGAGGAAGAAGAAGACCAAATCTTGCCCGAGTCCAAGTTTTAAAGTTTATCCCGACATCTCTAGCTACGTTTTGATAGTGTTGGTAAGTTTTAACTCTGAGTTCTGAGTTCAATTTTATTTATAGCTAGGGTTTGTTCATGTGTGACTTGTAAGACCCATTTGGGGGTTAAATGGGTGAATTTGGGTAAACTTGACGTATGGAAACCCTAAGGGTTGTGATATAGGGTTTAGTCATATGATTTGGTGTTTATAGTGTAATGGTGTTGTTAAATCACTAACACACTTATGTGTTAGTGAAAGACTTGTTAATGGGTTCAAGTTTGACCCAATTATGAGTCTTGACTTTAAAATGGGTCAAATGGGTAATGGTTGACCTAGTTGGGCAAGATGGGTATGAAAATACCCTAAATTTGTGTTGGTTGGTGTTATTGGACCTTAATCACTAGCTTTTAGTGATTAATGATGGTCTTGACCTTGAATGGGTGGTTATGGTGTAACTGGGTCATTTAATGTAAGTAAATCATTAAATTCACAAGTGTTAAGTGTTGGTGGTTAGTCCAACTAGTTTGTATGATTGATTGTGTACTTAATGTATTAGGTACTTTGCGTTAAAGCTTGCGGAGTTATATAATCATCACCTAGGCATTAAGGTGAGTGGAATAATTATGCATGTATGTATATGGTGTATCTATTTGTATGCTATGGCATGATCCACAGAGCCGGAGGTACCATAGTATGTGCGGAGTACTATGATGTGATCCACGGAGCCGGAAGCATCATGGTAGGAGTGTTGTAGTGTGAGCCACGGAGCCGGTAGCACTATAGTACAAATTGTTAAGGCATTAACCATGGAGCCGGTGAAGCCTTGGAGTGAGTATGACTCAGGTTGTGATGCGAACCACGGAGCTGGTGGCATCATGACAATTGCGTATGGTGCGAACCACGGAGCCGGTGGCACCATAGTGCGTGTATGGTTAACCATATAGTTTGTGTATGTATTGTAGTGTAGCATATTATATTGTATGGCGTATATGCTATTGGTTATGCTAGTTGCGGTATTGGAGTTTATTAGCTTTATACTTGGAGTTAGTATGCTAATTATATTGCTAGCATGTATGCGGTATGTGTGTAAATGTTGCAAGTAGGTATATTATACATGTATGTGTATAACTATTGCATTCACTAAGCGTTTTGCTTACCCCTCTCGTTGTTTACTTTTTAGGTACGAGTTTGGAGAAAGGGAAAGGGTTGCCGGGAATTAGATATTCCCATGTTGGTTGCTTAGGCGAAGCTTTTGGAGGACGGCCTATTTTTTTGGGTAGTTTAGCCCCAAACCATGCTCATGTGTCGTTTGATTTAAAACTATCATTTAAGGGTCGAACTTGTAACACATTTGATTAAGGGCCTTCATGCCTATTATGTAAACTTTAAACTTGTTGGATGTTTAAACGTTTGTATGAACAGGTTGACGTCATGTGACCAATTAAAGTGGCGTGTTATTGGTTTATTATAAATAAAAAAAATTGTCGGGTTAAATACGGGTTGGGTCGTTTCAAGAACGGTGTCCCGTTTTCGATATAATGCCACCTTTAATTAAACATCATTTTATTAAATATGTGTTTGGCAAAAAATATTTGAAGCATAGAAAATGTCACGAACGTAGGTGGTATGAAATGACGTATCTCGTTGAATTGATGAAGCAATTAAATGAGGACGATGATGACATTTGTTCATGCTTAGATGATGTTGATCGTTCATCCTCGGATGTTGATGATGATTGTTCATCTTCAGATTCGAACACGTAGAATTTTTGACTTGGCTCTCGTGCTTGTTCGATATACTACTGGAAAATATTCGCAATTTGTGTAATTTATTCGGTTGGTTTTTACTTGTTTGAATAGGAGTTTTTCGAGAGTTGTTTATCTCGTGATTTTTCTTTACGTTTCGTGTTGGTTGGATATGTCTAACCTTTTTGTATGTCGTGTCCTTTTAGCTGTCTCGTAATGTATTTACTAGTTTCTTGCTAGATATTTTATTATATATATATATATATATATATATATATATATATATATATATATATATATATATATATATATATATATATATATATATATATATATATATATATATATATATATATATATAATTACCTTTTGAAAAAAAATAAAATAAAAATAAAAATATTGTATCATGCAAAAACTATATTTTTTTCCTTCTACATTGTTTTGAATTCTACAAAATATGTATCATTAAAAGGCAGCTTAATTGCATATTATATTATATTATATATTATAATATACGGTATCATATTATAATATATAGTCAAGATTATATATTATATATTGAGTTGTATTCACTTGAAATCAATAAAAAAGTTGAAATCTAAGGAAACAATCACAGCACGATACGTTACAAGTGATTAACACGGGAGGTTTTCATGTGATTGACTTGAAATCACATGTTTTGAATTTCAATCACATGTGATTGTGATATTTCAATCACATGTGATTGTGGTATTCATCACCATCATTAACTAGAAAATTATACTGCAAGCTGAAGACAGAGCTTCGAAGGTCCATAAATGGCGGACTCATAAAGAAAACAAAAATATGAACTCAGAAACATCAAATTCGACGATACCGGAGCTTGTGATTCTGAATTACTCGATCGAACCGTAAAATTAGGGTTTCGAATTCAATCGGGATGGAGTGAATGACGGACAGAGATGGCGCCGGCGATGACGGAGACGGAGATGACAAAGACGACGGACGGAGATGGCGCCGGCGAGAAGTGAGCGTACAGATGACGGAGTAGGGTGCGTACGAATAAAGGAGTGAGCGTACGAATGAATGATTTAATTTTGGGGAAAAGAAGATTAGATGTAAGCCATTGATTATCACTTAATCCAATGGATGAGATTCATCCCTTAAATCTCAACTTTATTATTAGACACAAATGAATATTCCTCATTATATATTATATTAATATTATTATATAATATTATAAATTATATTAAGTTTTTATCATATTACTATTATTCAATTATACTTTATACTGTATATATATTATAATATTATAATAAAATATTATGTTGTAAACTTTATATATATAATAACCTTAAACTTAAGACTATTTGTATCGGTTAAAACTCAACCCACTCCAAAAACTCACGTCACTACTACCTCATACAAAAAACTCACTCATCTACTCATAAAAAAGTGTAAAAAGCAACTTATTCCATCAACTCACGCCCCTCACCGCTACGAGTGGTCTAAGCAATAACATAACCATAAGCATATGTAGAAAAACAAGCCACGCCCATCAACACCATACAACTTTCAAATTTGTAATCCAATTCACACTCTAAACTATTCAATATTCTTCCCCATGAAACAAGCTAATCTTCATGGCAAAAACAATCAAGCTACAACCACTAATAAAACCACATCCAAAATACTCTTACTTGTAACCCTAACCCTAATCATCTTCACTATTATCCCTCTTTATTTCCCATTTCACAAATTCCCATCTCTTTCTCCCTCCACCCATTCTTCAACCTCGCCGGAGGACATTATTTCTCCCGTGAACCACCCTCAAGATACTCTCATTGCCATCGATGATAACCACCATAAATGTGATGTGTTTTCCGGTGAGTGGGTACCAAACCCTAATGCTCCATATTACCTTAATACCACATGTTGGGCTATCCATGAACACCAAAATTGTCAGAAATATGGGCGACCCGATTCGGATTTTATGAAGTGGAGGTGGAAACCAGATGGGTGTGATTTACCCATTTTTAATCCTTATCAGTTTTTGGAAATTGTTAGGGATAAATCTTTGGCGTTTATTGGTGATTCTGTTGGTAGAAATCAAATGCAATCCTTGATTTGCATGTTATCCAGGGTATGTTAATTAATTTCCTTTCATTATTAATTATATAAAATATGTTGATATTGATATAAAATATTACTTTGAGTAATTATTTACAGAAATTATTTTTATTGTTGAAAAATATCGAGTCTTGATCACATCACTGTTTCAAATTTTAGATTGTATTACATACTATTTTAGTGTTTTTCTTCTTTCTGTGAACAATGGTTTATTTAGCATAGAGATTTTGGGTGTGTATGAAGGGTGAGGGCAATTTTGTCTTTTCAAGTGCATTGGGTAGTGTATAAATTAAAAGGAAACAAGATTCGGAATTGTGGGAACAAACCTCAAGAAAAGTTAGAAATAGTTTTTATTTATTTTTTAATTTAAAATCGGCTCTATCAATGTAGAGTTGTAATCACTTGCATCAATTAATTTGCTTGAAATTCAAGGGACCAATGAGAGCGCGATATGTGGCGCGAAAATCACATGTGATTGGGAAAAAAAAAATTCAGAAAAAAAAAAATTTCGCAATTTTTTTTTCGAAATTTTTTTTACAATCACATATGATTATGCATGTTAAATCCAATCACATGTGATTATGCATGTCAATCACATGTGATTATGCATGTCAAATTCAATCACATGTGATTGTACAATTAAATCACATGTGATTGTAGAAAAAAATTTCGAAAACAAAATTTTCGCAAAAAAATTTCGAAATTTTTTTTTTTTTTTAAATGTTTCTAAAAAAAAAATTTTGGAATTTTTTTTTCAATCACATGTGATTTCGCACCACATGTCACGCTCTCATTGGTCCCTTTGATCTCAACTTAATTTATGGATTCAAATAAATATTCCTCATCAAATGTAAATATTAATATAAAGTGTGTATACCTTAACTCGGGGTGAAGAAATAATTTCTCTTTATTCTATATAGAGGAAGGATTGTCTACATCCCACCTCCTCCATACCCCACTCATATGGGATTGAGTATTGTTGTTGTTGTTATTGTGTATACCTTAATATGAGGAATGGTTAATCTCCGGTAATTAATCTTTTGTGTATTATTTAAATTCATAAATTATAATACATATACCTACCTAATTTGATATCTTTGAAGAGTGTCAAATATCGAGATTATATACTAATACAAAAATTGTTTTAGAAAATTGTATTCTAGACGTCTGAAGTAGGTGACCGACTAAGATGAATAATCTGAAAAAAAATTATAAAAATATCCAAGTAAAGTTTTAGATTTTATGGTCACAAGTCAAATTTTGTACAACAACTCTTTATATATAAGTATAGTGACTTAACAAATTATTTTATTTGATTATATATAGTATATATAGTATATATGATATGATATATGATAAATAGTATCAACACAAATTTCAACTTTAATATAATTATAAAGTTTTGAACAGGTCGAAGGGTAAGTCTGCGTGTTGAATACCTATTGTCTTTTTCTTTTTCTAAAGCAAAAACACCTAAATTTAAAGCAAGTTAATACTTTCACAACTTTTTGTTTTGTAATTTAAATTTCAGGTGGAGTATCCTATTGATGTTTCCACAACAAAAGATGAGGACTTCAAACGTTGGTTCTATGTGTCATACAACTTTACAATGGCCACATATTGGTCACCATTTTTGGTAAAAGCAACCCAGCCTGAAATTGACGGCCCAACTCACTCGGGCCTGTTTAGTCTTTACCTAGACGAGTTTGATGAGAAATGGACCAACCATATCGACGAGTTTAACTATCTAATCCTAAATGGAGGACACTGGTTCTCACGACCCGCGCTGTACTATGAAAAACGTAAGGTGGTAGGTTGCAAGTTTTGTCAAAAAGAAAATATTACAGACTACCCGATGACATATGGATATCGAAGGGCGATAAGGACGGCATTCAAAGGGATCATGAGTCGAAAAAACTTCAAGGGTGTAACGATGTTACGATCATTCGCACCAACTCATTTCGAGGGTGGGGAATGGAATAATGGGGGAGATTGTCAAAGGAAAAAACCATCTAAGAGTAATGAAATTAGGTTAGAGGGTACTAATTTGGAGTTGTATTTGATCCAAATGGAAGAGTTTAAGAAAGCCCAAAAGAAGGCAGTAGAAAATGGGTTAAAGTTTAGGGTTATGGATATAACACAATCATTGTTGTTAAGGCCTGATGGACACCCAAGTAGATATGGGCATTGGCCCAATGAAAATGTTACTTTGTATAATGATTGTGTCCATTGGTGCTTACCTGGGCCCATCGACACTTTAAGTGATTTTTTGCTTCATATGGTAAAGATGGAGGGTAGGTGGTCAGCCGAAGAGAAGCTTTCTAGATTCACCAAAGGGGGATAGCAGTCATCTGTTTTATTTTTTTTTTATTTTTTACAGAAGGGGATAAAGTGTTCAATTTTATAGTTTATAGAGTTATTATTTTCTTATTGTAATGTTTTATATAAGGAATATGTGTAATGTAATCGAATTATACATTTTACTATTTGTAATATGTATTATTTTCTTGCCATTCTAATTGTCCACACTTTATTTATGTCCCAAAATATTTGCAACGTACGAAAGAACTTACAAGTAAAAATCATTAAATTTCATGTTATACATATCATTTTATTAATTGTGAAAGCTTTGGTACAAGACTTTGGATGCCACGTATCAATGGTCGGCTATGTTCGATTTTACCATCCGTTATTAGGTAATAGGGATGGCTATGTTCGATTTTACCTCTACTCCGGAACACTACCCGAATGGATGTGTTCCCGGGTACCGTCGATCGAGTTTGGGTTTCTGCCCAAACGTGTGTGATTGACTGACTCTTAGAGCTTAAATTAATTTTCAGACAGGATTTAAAATCCATGAAAATTTGATTCTACCATTTTCATGGCGTATATTACTATTTTTATTTTAGTATTGTTTTTTTTTTTTTTACTTTTTGCTACTTAAAGCCGGAGGTCCTCTCAGAAGCAATCTCTTTATCCGTCGAATAAAGAGATGAATACTTTCTCTACTCTTGAAAGTGTTTCACTCTGGGTGGATAAATGACTTGTCTTTCTTCTCGGATAGAGGAAGGATTGTCTACATAACATCTTCTCCATACACCACTCATGTGGTATTGCGTTTTGTTGTTGTTATTATTGTAGTCAAACTCGCTTTAGATACAATGATAAAACTTGCAACTCATCGATCGATCATTAATTAAATTATTTTATGTTTAAATGATAGCTATTATGTGATGAATGAAGTGATAATTACTCCGTAATATATAATCATGTAATGCTTATTCAGTTTATTTAAACAATTAAATTAACAATAATATGTTTTAGAGACAAATGTTGTATTATATATTCAATCACATGAGCATGTTGCTTTGTCGAAACAAAAAGAACATGCTCCAATCACTTCAATATTCGATGATGGTCTGTACTATTGTTGCTTTTACAAAGATAAAGATATAAATTGAAATAAATGTTGTAACCATAAATTGTTTGCAGTTCGTAACTCTACAAGTAAACCATTGTTATTAACTTTTACATGCTTATAATAATATTTAATAAATTTTACCAATGATATTTTTCAATAACTACTTAACTACTTTTTATATATAAAAAATAAAGATAATATATTGAGACGCCACCCAAATTTTGGATTTATCTGTATCGGTTGTACTTGTTGATCTTCGGATCCGTTATAATGTTATTAAGTTATTTGACAAAAAAAAAATAAAAAAAAAAAATATATATATATATATATATATATATATATATATATATATATATATATATATATATATATATATATATATATATATATATATATATATATATATATAATGTTTTTTTTTTTTGAAAAGCCAACAGATAATTATATTATAACCAATATAAACAATGTACAACCGGAAACATACAGATAGTCTTTTAGGCGACTCGAGGGCTCTGAGAGGAATATAATATACAGGACATGACTAAATTCTATACAACAAAAGGATAAATGAAGAAGATACTTGGTCGATAGAGTTGCACGAAGGAGAAGTATGATGTAGGAAATTACTCACTTACTCAATGATAACCACGTTTAGGAAACAACTTGAAAAGACAAGCCGGGAGAGATGCGATCAAGCAGTGCCGATGAGACGGCTACAAAGCCAATCGATCCCCCCCGCTTAGTTCCTTAGACGCAGAGATCAGAGAGGAGAGAGCAAAAAAAAACCTACACATTAGCTGAAACCCTCTTTTGTTAATGCCTTACGAATGGAAGCTATCGGATTGGTTAGCCAATGCAACCAATCTAAGGATAATTTCTTGCTGCGGGAAGTGATCCACTCATAACTTTTTGATTGTATATCGGAGAGAATTTTTGGTGGACTCACGGGGTTGTTTCCGAAGACGTGATCATTTCGGTTTTTCCATATAAGGTAAAACGATACCCATATTACCGCTTGCCATATGGAGGCTTCTAATGGTGAAGAGAAATTTGGATTCGAAGCTTTTGCGAGGTCAGAGAGGCTGTCTAGCTTTAGATGATCTAAGTTCCACCAATTTCGAATTTTGTTCAAAACATCAGAAGCAATCTTGCAATTTAAAAGTGTATGTTGGAGTGTTTCAATGTCCTCGTCGCATACCGGGCATCTAGTTGAATGAAGATCAATGCCCCTCTTATCGAGTTCGGTACGTACCGGTAGTTTGTTTAAAGAGGCTCGCCAAATAAAAATACCAACTTTTTGTGGGATCAGCTTGTTAATGCACGTTGGGGCAGGAGATGTGCGGTTTGCAACCGCAAGTTCTTCAAGGATTGATAAAAGTGATTTTGATGAGTAAATGCCATTATTTTGAAACTTCCATATCCAAGAATCATATTGTTTTCCAGATGGTGTATACGAGGATATTCGGTCCATCAGACATGCGAAGTCAGTAGCAGCACGCCACTTAGGCTCGGAGGACCATTTCCAGCAGGTTGTAACAGCGCCATTATTCCACGAGATTCGATCAGCTATGCTGCATTCCTTGTGTATTTCCAATCTATATAGCCTCGGGAAAGCAGCCCTGAGCGTACCTTCACAACACCAAGAGTCGTTCCAAAAGCTCGTATTCGTTCCTTGACCTATAACTTTAACAAACGCATTAGAAATATCGCACCCTAACTTGGTTAGGGTGTGTTCCACATTAATTATGTTAAACCATGTTCTACCCGAAAGTTTTTTAAGATTGAGGTTTGAAGATGTCGACATACACCCCAAACCCCCATTTTTTCCGTAGACACTTTTGATGATGCGGGCCCAAAATGAGTTATTAAAATTGAGAAAACGCCACCACCATTTAGTGAGCAGAGCAAGATTTTTAGACTTAAGTGAACCAACATTTAAGCCTCCGAATTCATAAGACATCAAAATTTGATTCCAATTTACCCATGCCATTTTTCTTTGATCAAAAGAACCCCCCCAAAAGAAATCACGACGCAACCCTTCTAGTTCATTGATAACGCTAGACGGGGCCTTGAAAAGCGAAAAATAATATAATGGGAGACTACTTAAAACCGATTTGATTAAGGTGAGTCTTCCTCCAAAAGAAATGGATTTCGCTTTCCAATCCGTAAGGCATTTTTTAAATTTGTCATAAATGGGTTGCCAGCTTTTTTGAAGTTTTAGATTTTCCCCAATTGGGAGGCCAAGATAATTAAACGGGAAGAATCCCTCCTTACACCCAAACCATGAGGCAAGTAGACTTAGTTCAGCGTTGGAGAGACCAATTCCAAATACACAACTTTTACTCAAGTTTATTTTTAGACCTGACAGATCTTCAAAGCATTTTAAAATTTTTAAAGTATTTCTTACTTCCACTTTGTTCCATTTTCCAAAAAGAATTGTATCGTCAGCATATTGAAGGTGAGAAACTGTAACTTTATCATGGCCAACCTCAACCCCACTTATTAGATTCTCTTTTATTGCCAACTTTAGGAGATAGTTAAGCCCTTCACTTGCTATGATAAAAAGAAATGGGGAAAGTGGGTCACCTTGTCTTACACCTCTTTTCGGAAAGAATTGCTCGGTTGGGGAGCCATTGATAAGTATGGAAATAGAGGTTGAGTTAAGGCAAGCGGTGATCCATTTGATCCATTTATTCCCAAACCCCATAAAATTCATGATCTTTGCAAGGAAATCCCAGTCAATACAATCAAAAGCTTTTTCGAAATCGACTTTAAAAATAAAACTCTTTTGCTTTTTAGCTTTTAGATCATCAATGGTTTCAAGAGCAACCAGAACCCCATCAAGGATGTATCTATCACTAATAAAAGCACTTTGTTCTTCACCTATGAGCCAAGGAACAATTTTCCTAATTCTATTTGCAAGGGTTTTTGAGAGGATTTTGTAATAGCTCCCGATTAGGCTAATGGGTCGGTAGTTTGAAAAGTTTAAAGGGTCGTGGATTTTTGGGATAAGGGTGATGAAAGAGGCATTGCAACCATTAGAGATAATCCCCGACTCCCAAAACCAATTAATAGCTTTTAACAGATCAACTTTGATAATATCCCAAAACATTGAGAAAAACAAAAAATTAAATCCATCCGGACCCGGGGCTTTGTTTTTTCCACAACCCTTAATGGCTTCTAAAATCTCGTTTTCATAAAAAGGGGCTTCAAGCCCTTCAACTTTTTCCTGCTCAAGTTTAGGTCCATTCCAGTTGTTTAGTTCAAAATTAGTATTTTCTTTTTTTTCAAAAAGGTTTTTAAAAAAAATGTGAGCTTCTTTTTTAATTTCCGAAGGGTTAGTTGACCAAAGACCCGCCACATTGACTCCATGTATATTATTTTTGTGTTGTCTTTTGCGAATAATGGAGTGGAAGAACTTACTATTCTCGTCACCTTCTAAAGTCCACTTGTATCTTGCTTTTTGCTTGAGCATCTCGTTTTGAGTCTTTTCCTTTTGGAATAGACATTCTCGATCGTGCATCCAGTCGAGCCTTTGCTCCTCAATTAAATCATTTTGTTCCGCTTTGATTTCCCACTCATTGATTTTTTTTGTAAGTTCTTCAATTTCAGAGTTGAGTTTTCCTTGCGAAGTGGAGTACCATTTTCGGAGTTCCATTTTTACATTTTTCAATTTGTCACGAAACACACAGTCTGGCTTTATGCTTTTCACTTCCATATCCCATGCCTTTTTGATGATTTCTTTGGAGTCCTTTTGCTTGAGCCATTCATCAAAAACCTTTATTGGTTTAGCACCGAAATCGACATCCCCAACTTTTAACAAGATAGGACAATGATCCGTGTATTTCTTGTCCAAAACCAAGGCGCTGGTGTTCGGCCACTGATTAATGAAATTATCGGAGACTAGAAATCTATCTAGTTTACTAAATTTGCGACCGTTATCGCTTATTCGGGTGTATATTCTTCCGCCTAGAGGGACATCAAAGAGATTGTTGTTCTTGATGAAATCATTGAAGCGAGCAGCACGAGTCTCTGAAAATCTGGTGTTTTTTCTTTCAGTAGAGAAGCGAACTTCATTGAAATCCCCTAATATAAGCCACATGACTTCATCACAGTTCATGATTTCATTTAGGTCTCGCCACATTTTCTTTTTACCTTCATCCGAGTGTGGTCTGTAAACGTTTATTACAATCAATTCGGTACCTGCATTCTTCCATTTTCCTTTTACCGCGATAAAGGATTCTCTTTCAACAACTTGATTAGCATCAAAAAAATTAGGATCCCAAACCATGAGAAGCCCGCCCGAGTTACCCCTGGAATTTTTGACAGAATATTTATATTCGTCACATCCCCAAATTTTTTCGATCCAATTTTCTGGAAACTTTTTACATTTGGTTTCTTGTAGTGCAATGAGATTTGGTTTTTCGCGATAACAGACTGTTTTAAACCAGTTTAATTTATCTCTATCTTTTTTACCCAGACCTCTAATATTTAGTGACATTATCTTCATTGTAAAATATATTAACAGAAGAGCTCGAAAAGGTACCTTTTATAGGGCTTTGTCCTTTCTGGAGAGTCCAAGCGTTTCACCAATCTGATTTACACTTAGTGAACTGTCAGAGAGAGATATGGCAATTTTTTTCTTACTGTTGTTCGGCTTTGGGATTCCATTGTTACAGTTTTGGACGCGGCTCTGTTTAGGAATTCTTGCTAATGCCTTGGCGTTGAGAAATTTAGATGAAGAATTCCACATTCTGACATTGGACCAGAGAACTTTACCTGATGAGGATCTTGATGGGGTGGCGTCATAAAATCTTTTTCTTTTCTTGTTAGGGAAATCTTCCTTTGTCTGATTTGGTTTCCCAATTGTAGAGGGTTTTGATTTTTTCTTTTGAATGGAAGGTTGTTGGTGTGAGGGTAGAATGGATTTAAAGGAGAAAGTTGATGGAACTTGGGGCAGACAATCCGAATCATCTCTCAGGATAGGAAGATGTAGATCAGTATCCTGAATGTTAAAGCATTCGTTGTGAAGACCTAAAAATTCATCGTCAACATGGTTAAGGTTTACAGGGACCTCCGAATCTTTTGCGTTAGGTTGGGTTTGGTTTGTTTCGAATTGGTAATTGGTCTTAGGAGGGGTTACAGACTGAGTGTTACTAGTGGGCTTAGATTGGATTGGGCTGGGGAAGGTAGATGGAATTGGGCTTGGTGAAGTTACAGGAGAATTGGGAGAGTTTTGTGGTAATGTAAAGGGCAACGTGTCATCATTTAGTTTTTGGTGTGTCCCAGAAATTTTCTCAACCACTTCATCATTGATGGGGATGGGGTTTTGATGTTTCCCAAAGTTGAGATTGTCTTTTGAGTTCTTGTTGGAACTATTAGTTTTGTTACCGTTAACTGAGTGTGAACACGCGTTATCATCATTAATGCTAAAGTGGTTTGCTGACGTGGCCATGTGTTTAGATCCGTCGACTTTACCGGCGGCGTCCGGCAAGTTTGTTGCCGGCGGTGGAGTGACTACTTCATCATTTTCTGATTCGGCATCTGATAACTCAAGATCTGAAAGGTGTTCAGAATTACTTTTGGGTTCGGTTTGTTCATCCTCATTATCTATCTCTTCCATTTCAATTTCCACAATTCCTTTCGCATCTTCAAAAACCTGTACATAAAATAATTTACCCCTTACAGAAACTTCGATTGTATCGTTGGTTAATTTGGTACCCCACATTTTGACTAAGACTCTGCCGACAACTAGATTTTGGTTTCCGTCGAAATTACAGTTTTGGAAATCATATGTAGGGCCGTACCATCCTGCGATTTTCTTGAAATTTTTGACAGACCAACATGATATAGGTACTCCTTTAATGTTAAGCCATGTGAGTCTAGAGCTTTGGAAACATTTGTTTTCTATTTTTCGAATATTCTTTAACCAATTTCGGATTAAATGATCCTGTGAGTCGATTATGTTTTTGACCGTATCTTCATTTTCGAAAGCCAAGCATAGATCTAATCCACCCAGGTATTTGATATTGAAGTTTGAAAGACCCTCTGCTGCACAAAGGGTGGGAAATTGCTCAATAAGATCGATGTCAATTATTTCCCCAATGATAGCATGTTTTAGAGATTCAATGTTTGTTTCCTCTTCGTCAATGGAGATTGCCCTAGGCTTTGAGCTTTTTTCTAGTGAGGATTTAGAGGAGTCTAGGATTTCGTTGAAGTTACGGTTATCTCTAAAGGCATTTCCATGAGTGGGTTGGTTGGTTTCATTGTTTTGGTGTTTGGGAACGTATTTCAGGTTTGGGTTTACAGGCGGTTTGGGGATGGGTTTGCTGTTTGTTTTAGGTTGGGATTGTGTGTTACTAACTTCCGCTGCAGTTCGGGAATCCTTTCGATCATGTGCCTTGTAAGCCCTTAGCCAATTTCCTTCTATATATATGGAATTCAATCTGATCAAGAGGTGATTTAAGTCGATGATGCCTTCAAATCGTACAAACCCGTATTTTTTTCCATTCTTCAGTAATTTAGATGCAGGTATGTAGACATCTTTTACCACTCCATATCTTTTGAAGAATATTCTTAGATCATTTTCATTCCAATGAAGTGGATGATTGAAGAACATGATAGAGGTGATACTAGTTGGGATATTACGGGGATTTTGGTGGATAGGAATGTTGTTTGGAAAGGTTGCAAACGAGTGGGGTTTATTTGATTTAGTGGAGGGGTATGAATAATTTGTATTACCATATCTGTGTATAAGGGATCTGTTGTAGTTGAACTTACGTTGCTGTGAATTGTAATTGTTTTTGTGTTTTTTCTCAACTGTTTTCCATTCACCTTCTTCGATGTCATCGTTGATTGCCGGATTGGAAGTTGAGGACTGGTTTTTGGTTGCCGGAAAAGAAGGAGTGAAGGGAGAGGTTGGGAGAGGAAACATATCGATTATCATTTTCTCTCACTTCTTTTTTATAATGTAAATAAATGGTTTCTGTATGATGAAGTGTTCCGGGGCATGTGTGCGCCACATGTGGTTGACAAGGTTATGTTTGATTCCAAAGTCCAAACTGATCGAACATCAAAATCAAAATCATCTATAATTTGACTCTTGTCATATGACTCAACTTGTATGGACATAAAATAGAAATATCACCATTTACCCTTATATTTATATTGTAATTGACTAATAACTAATTGGAATGTAATATTTAAAAAGAAGATACGGGTCTAATGACGGAGCTTGGATTTATTTTTTTTTATTTTTTTTGAAAGGCAGAAAAGTTTTATTAACTAGAAAACTGGAAAGTTACAATACATACAATTTGCATGGAGAGCATGCTGATTATAAGCAACCTACATGAACAAAGCAAAACAGGAGGTTACAGGAGGATACCAAAAGGTCTATATGAAAAAGAATTTAGATAGGATGGCCTCGAAGGTACAACAGGAACAGTGGTCAACCATGGTCATCGTAAATACACGGGTCTAGCAGCCATTGTGTCCACTCGATTTTTTTCTTTTTTAAGCGCGAAGCAACCCACATGAAACTCATCACCTGAATCTCGTTTAACATCATTGGCACACTCCAATCTTTGTTCTTGAAAGTTTTCTCGTTACGGTTTCGCCATATTAAGTAGCCCGCCACCCATTCTATTGCTTGCCATATTTTCGAAAACGTGGTCGAGTTTGACGAATGCAGCTTTCCATGAAACATATCACCTATATCTAAATACGACATGTTACCCATATTTGCCCATTTAAAAATTCGACACCATAGATCTTTTATTTTCGGGCACCTGAGTATCATATGCTCCACCGTTTCCACATCATTATTACAATTAGGACAGCGAACTGAGTCGAGATCTATTCCCCGTTTGTCTAACTCTACACGAACCGGAAGTCGCTTTAACATTGTTCGCCAAATTAAAATACCGACTTTAGAAGGCAGTAATTTATTGCGTAGTGTACCCGATGGCAATGGTCCATCTTGAAGAATCGGATCATTTAGTAAACTTGTACACGCAAAAGAGGTGTATTTGCCGCTATTATGCAACTTCCAAGTCCAAACGTCTTCTGGATTGTTTGCTGGGGAGAAGTCATTTAACATCTCCTGAATTTGCGCAAGTTCATCCGCTGTCCTACCTGAAGGTTCTCGACACCATTGCCCTACTATGCTGCAAGATGAATCAACTGATGCTATACGTTACGAGACAGTTGCATTATGATTTGTATCCAACCTGTATAGCCTGCTAAATTTCTCACACAACAAGGATTCACCAAGCCACAAGTCCTTCCAAAATAGAGTGTTCCTTCCATTACTAACACATTTTACAAAAGAAGACCGAAAACTGATATCATACTTCGCTAGGTCTTTATCAATCTGTCGAATAGATCTCCAGACCGATCCCTTGCCCTTAGTGGAAAATTCACGATTTAAACCCAGCCCTCCCTCCCGCCCGTAGATACTTTTGATAATTTTAACCCAAAACGCGTTGTCTTCAACTCGAAAACGCCACCACCACTTTCCCAATAAAGCTATATTTTTAGCTTTAAGGGACCCAATATTAAGCCCGCGCTTATCATAAGATAAAAGAATGGTATCCCAACTAACCCACGATATTTTGTTATTTTCGCCCGCCCCGCCCCAAAAGAATTTACGACGCATACCTTCGAGCAAGTTGATGACACCCGATGGAGCACGGAATAGGGAGAAAGCGTACAACGGAAGGCTACTAATTACCGACTTTATTAGAGTGAGACGACCCCCAAATGACATCGATTTTGATCTCCATTCCGAAAGTCTACTTCGAACATTCTCAATGAAAGGCTCCCAATCTTTTATTTTGTTCATCCTTTGGCCAATAGGGAGCCCAAGGTACGTCATGGGGAATTTTCCCGCATTGCATCCGATAATCAGTGCATTCTCCTCAACTGTTTCGGAAGTGACTCCAATCCCGTAGAGGCAACTTTTCGTTAGATTGACTTTGAGTCCCGATATTTTCTCAAAACATTTAAGGATTTTCGTAAGATTTAGGATATTCTGCCTGCTCCAATCCCCGAAAAGAATGGTGTCGTCAGCATATTGGAGGTGTGATACAATAGCCTTATCAGTTCCAATCTCAACACCCTTATATAAGCCTGTTTCAATAGCCCGTTTCATTAACGCATTAATGCCCTCTGCAGCCAAAATAAAGAGATAAGGGGACAACGGGTCCCCTTGTCTTACCCCTCTTTTCATCGTAAATTCTCTCGTGGGTGAGCCATTTACTAAAACCGAAATCGAGGCTGATTTTAGACACGAACCAATCCAATCAATCCACCTATTACCGAACCCCATTAATTTCAAAATCGAGAAGAGGTAGTCCCAATTGAGACTATCAAATGCTTTCTCAAAGTCAGCTTTGAAAACAAGGCTTTTAATTTTTCTTGCTTTTAGATCGTCTAAAACCTCGTTAGCAACTAAAATACTATCAAGGATGTATCTTCCTTTGGAAAAGGCGCTTTGCTCATAGCCTACGAGTTTCGGAATTACCTTTTTGAGCCGACTGGACAGAATTTTCACGATGATCTTGTACTGACTACCAATTAAGCTGATGGGCCGGTAGTCGCCTAAGCCCATCGGACATTTTTTCTTGGGGATTAAAGTCAAAAAAGAGGCGTTGCATCCTTTAGAGATCAATTTGTTTTCCCAAAACCAGTCAATGGCGTTCTTTAGGTCATCTTTAACGAGCCACCAAAACTTTTTGAAGAAGTTAACACTGAACCCATCCGGGCCCGGGGCCTTTGAATCACCACAAGCCTTAACAGCGGACCAAATTTCCGCTTCTGAGAATGGAAGTTCTAGGTCTGTTGCGTCATCAGTACTGATTTATTTATTGGGATCGACATTAGTATATCCGGTGTAATTAAGTTATTTAATCATCCTAAAATACGGAGATTGACTCTAGGAGATTTTCTTCTGAATTCATTCAGAATTAAAATGCGGTTCGCCTGCCTCTCTGTATAGTTAAATGATCGGGTTCCTGGAATGCGATTCGGGTTTCTTCCGAACGCGTGTGTGTGCAAATGATGAGTGTTGTTGAAATAAATGGTACACTGATGCAAGCTTGTCGTTCAAAAAAAAAGTAATATATATATATATATATATATATATATATATATATATATATATATATATATATATATATATATATATATAGGGGCAGGATCAATGGAGAAGTAACCAATCGGGAGGAAGCGGAGGAAAGTAAACAGGCTCTAACAAAAAAAAAGTATATATATATATATATATATATATATATATATATATAGGGGCACGATCAATGGGGAAGTAACCAATCAGGGGGAAGCAAATTTTTTTTTTTCGTTTTTTTTGAATTTTTTTTCCGGCATCAAGATCACACGAAAATATGAACATTTAGAAGAGACACTTCGTGATGAATGTTATTATTTAGGCGGAAAAACGATCGACAAAAATAACATTCAAGATAATATTGTTCGTGAAGAATATGAACGTTTTTTTTTCATGTTTTGTGAAGTAAAATTTAGCCCGATTTAGAGTTTAGGGTTTGGTGTTTTGGGTTTATTCCATAAACCCAAAACACCAAACCCTAAACCCTAAACCCCTAAACCCTAAACTCTAAACCGTTCGTGTTAAAAACTCTATCTAAATCCTAAATCTAAACCCTAAATCTAAACCCTAAACCCTAAATTTCTAAACCCTAATATATAAACCCTATAAACCCTAATATCTAAACCCCAATAGCTAAAACCTCAAAATACGCTCGAAAAACACGATAATTGTTATATATTACTTCTTCGAGCATTTTTCCGCCAAAATAAAAACATTTATCACAAAGTGTCTCTACTAAATGTTCATATTTTCATTTCATCTATAATGTTCGTGAACAAAGTTTTTTCAAAAAACGAAAAAAAAAAGTTTTTGCTTCCCCCGCTTCCCCCGAATGGTTACTTCCCTCATGATCCTACCACTATATATATATATATATATATATATATATATACTTATTTTTTTTACAATTTTTAACTAAAACAAAACGGAGTTTATATATTCAAATTCTTATTTAATAGTTCCACTCTTATTCTAATAGTAATGTTAAAAATATCAGTTTCCAAAACAAAATCAAAGCATAAACATAAATAATTTATTGATTATTAAATAGTAATATATTATTTTTTACATAAAACTACAATTTATAGTGCCTTTAAAAAAAAAAAAAAAAAACTACAATTTATTTATAGATCCTCTATATATTATTAATGGGGATGATTCTAACACACCATTTTTTGATCCTCAAACACTTATTTTAACCTTTTACTTTTATAATAATCATTTCTTTAAATTGGTGTGTGAGGATTAAAAAAGTGTGTGTGAGAATCATTCCCCGTTATTAATTGTAATGTAAAATGTAGGAAATAATAAAATAATGCATACAAAGTTACAAACATCACCGCCTGAATTCCGATAGCTGGCGCCTGCATCAAGAAGGGAATGCGTGTTTTTCGTATAAACTGTGTTCGTCATCCACCTGTCCATTCTCCTTTTCAATTTCAATTTTAATTTCTCAAATTTTAATTAATTATATAAATATACAACTTAACCGCCGGAAATAGGCTGAATGGTGATTTCAACACCGTCACCGATTGGCTCGTTTCCGGTCGAATCAACAACAAAATCCATCTCCTCTATTCAAAATCAACAACAGCAAGATATGAATACCACATCTGCAGTTGATTCCTTACGTTCTCGCACCACCAATTCGACAAATCCTGTTTCTGCACGGCGGAGAACCGCCTCTGCTCCGGCGAAGTCTTCATCACTCTGCCGGTCGAATTCATTGAGTAGAGATATTGGACATGCTGCTACCGAAACTTATTTGATTACTCGCCTTGCCTTTACTCTTCTTCGATACCTCGGGTACAATTCAATTTCTCTTTTTTTTTTCCATGATTTTCTTCGTCTGTTTTTTGATTTCAGATTGACTTATGTAATTGTATTACTAATAAATTATACATTTGTTTTGTTATAATTTTATTAATATTTGAATTGAATTCATACTTGAACAATCGAAGTACTTCACATTTCAGTTAGAGCCTGTTTACTTTTTTTTTTCTTCTCATTAATATCTATATGGTTTAAGATGGCAGAATTGATAATGAGTAACTATATGCAATAAGTAAAGTTAATACGTGGCAGTTGTTTACTTTTGTGCTGAATGAAAGGTCTGAATGAATAATAGTGACCATTTTATCCTCAAAATTGATTATTTACCATTATTGGTCTATATACTAATTGTGGTTAATACAATATGAATTGTTGTTTTAACCTAAACGGTGACGTTTACTTTTGTGCTCTTGCTGTTACTTTGGAAAGTAAAACGCTAGTAACTCTTAACACGACATGTTCCAAGTTATATTTAATTTGCAGTTTGTAGCTATCAGTAACAAAGAAAATCATGCTTTCATTATTCAAATAAAATCAAACTTTAGTTTTCGCGGGTGAGGTGATAAGAGTAAATGATCAGTATTTTTAACTCCATCGACGATGGACGCGGTAGTTGTAAAAGAGAATTATGCGGGGGGTAATTAGGAAAGTCGTGACAAAATAAGTGACTTAATGGAGATAACACCACTTTCTATAGTGACCGAATAAGAGAGTTGGACAATTAATTTCATTAAATTAGTTGAAAGTAAACAAGGCAATCTGATGACCGAATAAGACATTTGGACAATTAAGTCCAATACTCAAGTAAACAACCCCTTAGTCATTGTAGTAATACATGTGAAAAATATAATTTCTTGTTTTCAATCAGGGTAGGCCGAAGGTGGATTTCAAGGCTTCTTGCCCTGGGCCTTTATGCAATGTTGCTGATGCCTGGTTTCCTCCAAGGTTTGTTTGTTCCTAATCACCTTTCGCTTTGACATATTTTCTGTACAATCAAGCTTTCACATATTATACTTCAGTAAAAAAAATCTAGTGTTGGTTATCATTGTTTGGATGAAAATGTTGATCAGTCATCCTTTTTGCAGTTCTATATCAATATTTCTTTTCAAGCCAAATCCGGAGAAGTATAGTTTACGGAGATCAGCCTAGAAATAGGTACGTAAATTTTAGATTCAGCTACTAACACTATTGTCTACTTTCCCCATTTAGTTTAATCATATGAATATGAATGCATATATGTTTCAGGCTGGATTTATACTTGCCAAAAAACATAGATAGTCCAAAGCCAGTTATAATATTTGTGACTGGTGGAGCATGGATCATAGGGTAAACAAGAACTTTATCATCATTTTTTTTTTTTTTGCTCATTGAAAGAATTTGATCTTTGATGACTGCTTATCGTTGCAGAAGGTTGACCTATTAATGTTTTTTATTTTTGATGTAGATATAAAGGATGGGGTTCTTTATTAGGATTTCAATTAGCAGAACGAGATATTATCGTTACATGTCTTGATTACAGGTGGTCAAAAATAGCCATCTTCACATATTTTATGTCTTCAACGTTTATCATGTCTGATACAATTTTTTTTTTTTTTTTTTTTTTTTTTTTTTTTTTTTTTTTTAAAAGCACGTCTGATAAAGTTAATTTGGCATTGGCATGAATCATTCATGTAGGAATTTCCCGCAGGGTACAATTAGCGATATGGTTGATGATGTGTCTCGAGGAATATCGTTTGTTTGCAATAACATTTCTAATTATGGAGGTGATCCCGATAGGTAACCAATTCGTCTTTTGTGAGGTATCTAGGGCCTGTTGGTACTCAGTGCCATCGAGTTGACTTTGACCTTTTTGATGCAGGATATATTTAATGGGGCAGTCTGCTGGTGCACATATATCTTCTTGTATACTCCTGAAGCAGGCCATTGCCGAGTCCAAAGGCGAGTGCACTTCGTGGAATGTTTCGCAGATAAAAGCGTATTTTGGTTTATCTGGAGGGTAAGCTTTACATAAATGAAATGATGCTTGTTAATTGTTCCACTTGTTTTTGTGATAAAGAAAGTTCGAAACACAACCATTGTTGTAGAACTCGGAATTACTCGGCCAGTACTCGGTTTTTGCAGCGCCGGAAGTACTCGGTTAAACTCAGTCAAACTTGGTCAAACTCGGTTAAAACTCGAAAAATAGTCAAGATTGGTCAAACTCAGTCAAACTTGGTCGAAAATCTAAAAATCAGTCAAAATTGGTGAAACTTGGTTAAACTTGGTCAAACTCAGTCAAACTTGGCCAAACTCAGCCAAAGTTCTAAAAATCATTCATAATGGGTCAAAGCTCGGCCAAAATTAGGAAAATAGTAAAAATTGGTAAAAACTCGGCCAAAATCGGTCAAAGTCAAGCTTAGTCAACATCCGAGTACTTCCCGAGTTGCCAAGTGCTCCCTAAAAAGTCTCGACTGAGTAGCGATTTTTGCAACATTGAACATAACCCTAGTGTATATGTGTAATTTGTGTTGTTCATCTTGATAGGTACAACTTAACAAACTTGGTTGACCATTTTGACCGTCGGGGACTCTATCGCTCTATATTTTTAAGGTATTACGAGTAATAATTTATATCTTTAAATGTATTCAATTGGTATAACATAATATTTTCCTTTTAACATATCGACATTTTATGACAGTATAATGGAAGGGGATGAATCTTTACAACAGTTTTCCCCTGAAATTCTTATTGAAGATCCAAGTGCTAGTAATGCTATTCCTCTCCTGCCCCATATGGTTCTTTTTCATGGAACTGAAGATTTTTCGATACCACCAGATGCAAGGTTTGATCCTTTTTATAAAGTTAATTTCTTGAATTTTTTTTTTATTATACAATTCAAATTTAATTTATGTATTCATATTTGTGTGTATGATGAAGATATGCAGTATTTGAAATTTTTTTCTTCTTGTTGTAGTATTAACTTTGTAGACGCTCTAAAGAGAGTTGGGGCACGAGCTGAGCTGATACTGTATGATGGAAAAACTCATACAGACTTGTTTATTCAAGTAAGTTTCTAATTCTATGCTCTTGTGACTAACAATCAAACATTATCCTTAGACTACATAGAATCAGCAAACATTATAGAAGAGAAAATCAATTATCTGATTTACAGTAACGATATGTTACTATACATGGAGACCTAGACTTAAACCCAAGTTGCAAAAATCGCTACTCGGGGAGTGGTCGGTCGTGAGTTTGAAGGGAGTAATCGGCAACTCAGGAAGAAATCGGATTTGACTTTTCATACATTTAAGTAATAAATTTCAAAATTATATGTGTAAATATACAAGAAAGCCATAAATATAAACATAAAACATTAATATAATTGTATAGGAACATAACATAATCTTTATTTGTTCAAAAACATTAAATATCTAATTTAAATTTGTATTAAAATGTTGACCAATATTGACTTTGACCAATTTTGACGGATTAAATTCAACATTGACCAACTGAATTTGATTTTGACCCACTGACCTATGTTGACCGGGACGTACATAAGGGCCTTTATGACACAATTAATAATTCGATTCAAAGGAATCCGACCGACATTGACCAACTGAATTTGATTTTGACCCACCGACCTACGTTGATTACTCGGAATACTTAGATTGACAGATTTTGACCGACTAAACCTAAACCTATGGATTTTTGTTTGATAATCAGGATTCTCTTAGAGGCGGGAAAGAAGAGCTATTCGACTATTTAGTGGAATATATACATTCGGGTGATCCGGAAGCACTTGCTAACGATGCTACAGCTTCTCCAAGAAAACGCCTTTGTCCTGAACCGTTGATTAAGTTGGCTGGTCTAGTTAGCCCTTTTTAGGCATTTTCTGGTTGTTGCTAAGGTTTCGTGGACTGTGTTTACTTCTTTGACATTTATAAATCACTTGTATAATTTATTAATTTATTGGCAATCACTTTTTAGATCATGGCTTGTAATCCCGGAGCCTTTCCCTTAACTTTTAGCTTACCCCTTACCTTGCCGTAAGTTCAGTTTCTACTTTAGGTTTTCAGTTCTTGATCTTAGTGTGTATGGATGACTGTAAAGTTCTGTATATGGAAGGTACAGTATAACGCAATCGGATTTTAAGTTGACATGTGGTTATGTCTTGAATATTTGGCTAGTATTAGAAAAAGGAGCAGGTTTAGAGAATAGTGAGTTGGATGTAGATAAACAAAACATGGTGGTGGTTAAGTGGGTTGGTCAAGTCTGGGCTATATATTAGCAGAACAAGAACCTAGTGTGTACCATTTCATGGCCTCTGAGGTTGCGGACGTCTTCTGTTCAGTCTCACCCGAGGGGTTTTACCACATGCGATGCTTGTATGGATTCGTCATGAGTTCTTTCCTCCCGAGGGGCCAGTAGGACTGTAATATTTGTCCTAGTAAATAATTAGGTCGGTGCATTCCGACATCGTGTTCGCACCCCGTCAGTACCGTTAAAAAAAAAAGTCCTAATGTGAGATAATTTGGGTGATTTTTAAGGACTACTTTTGTATAAACATTTTCTGGTTGTACAACAAATACCCTCCTTACTACATGGAATTTATTGGAGTGAAAAATAACATGAAATATTGGTGGATGTATTAAAAAGAGAGATGAAACTATCCTCTCATATACTCCATTAAACTCTCACTATCACGGTTGACTGGCTTATCTTAAACTCTCACTATCACGGTTGACTGGCTGAATGGGCATTTAGGGATCAAATTCATTATATTAAGCAACTGATAAGGCAGACAAATATGATTAACCAAAATTGACTTATAAACGTAGATATGAAAAAGTCACCAGTCGGCTGAAAAATTGAAGAGTCGAGTATGGGGTCAACACTGACATTAACCAAAGTTGACTTTTAAATGTACGGGCAACAAGGACATTAACCAAAGTTGGATTTTGCACGTACGGGTCGAGAGGGGTCAACATGGACATCAACCAAAGTTGACTTTTAATCGTAGACATGTTTTGAACAAATACATTTCAAACCTAAATAGCTAAATATATTGAACAAGAATTAATTTATTAAAATTGGCCTGACGTTATAACCCTTGACCCTGACTTTTTAACCGTCTCGGGCTGTCGTTGACCCGAAATGTTGACTGACTTTTCAATCACATGTCTGGATGAGCATAGGCACCAACACAATTAAACAAACCATAAGTAGACACCTTAGGATCATACAAAACCTGAGAGGCATGGTATAATTAAAAGGGACTGACACCGTTAAACAAACAAACAAGCATGGCAGTTAAAGGGAATAATTATATAAATTAGTAATATCTATTCATAACAATAGGTTCTGTGTTGCTTGAAATATCAACCTTCATTTGCGATGGATACAAGGTAGAACACGGATTACAAGTCGGGTGATTCTATTCCTTGTGCAATAACCAATGCACTTTTCCAAGCCTTCATCACCTTCTAGTGGGACCCATAATCGTCCAGTGGATCCCCCCTTAGCTAAGAAGATGAGCTTGTAAGACTTGGAAACCAGATTAAACCTTTGATACATTTTTGTCTCCAGAATTGTAAATTTTATTGAGGTTGGGACATCCATTGCATGTATGGTGGCACCTATATTCATTGTCATAAAAGCATTACCAATCGGGTCAGGGGTGAACAAAGGGGGCCCGCGGCACCAGCCCCAGTGGATTTGAAATTTTTAGTCTAAAATTTTTTGATTTTGCTCCCAAAGCCTCCATATTTTTTCCCCAAAAGCCTCCATATTTGGCCCAAAAGCCTCATATTTTGCCCCAAAAAAGTTGCAGTGAATGTGATCGCTTTAAAAAAAAAAAAAAAATTAACCCCGGTGAAAAAAATTCCTGGTTACTACATCGGGTTATTGGTTATCAGTTATATATATATGGTATGGAAACAAAAAGCAAGGATTCAGATGATTTCCATTTTTATAAGTATGATTGGTTGTTTCATCCTCGTTGCAATCATCATCATCATCTTGATGTTGTTTTATGAATGCTAGGAAATTGAAAATTGCAGCAAGATTGTCAGCATCCACAACGAGTAAGTCACGACCAAGTCGTGCACCACCATGAGAAAGCTTGAAACTTGGCAAACATGTCTAGAGTTACTAACAGTGACTCCAACAAGACAAAAGGGTCGTTGTTGTTGTTGTTGTCATGTAACAAGAACAAGAACTCAAACACATAATAAAAATCTCCAGTGTAAACATTCTTCAAGCTTATGGAAAAACATTATGTAGATTTCTCGTTAATATTAATATTTCTGGAGAAGTATGGTTGATAAGTTACAAGTGTGTTCACAGCGAGCCCCCCTGCACCGTGTTGTATTTTAACACAAGCATCATAATAATCCTTAAAAACAGCATCAGCACAAAAACCGTCAAATTTGACAGCGCACTTCTCATTATTAACGTAAGGGTAGAACCAAGCTTGACAAAGAGTTATAACGCCCTGAGAGTCAGTCAGGAGTAACGATAGTGCTTCTTTAATTTCAGCTGTTGCGCGATGGATGGAATTCCCAAACTTAATCTGTTATTAAAACTATAATAATATTAATATTATTATTAATTATTAATTGTCTACTAAAACCATCACTAGATAGCCCAGTGGTTGGGGTCCGGAGTTCCTTGCAAGAGGTCTTAGGTTCGAATCCTGTCTAGGAAATATATTTAGTGGTGGGCAGGGATGGGCTGGAAACAGCCAGGGAGTAATCCTACTGGCTGCGTACATCAGAGTATGGGGTCAGATTACTCGCTCACTCGGGTAGCCCGAACAGGATAACCTTCTACCTTTTTTTTTTTTTTTTAACTATGTACTAGTCCATCCAAATAACAACAAATAAAATATGCATGAGAAGAAAAAAACATACATACGTTCATCGATCTCCGCAATAGACGGCCCTCACAATCTACGTGTCCTTTTTCATTGCAAGGATGTTGAAACTTTCTGTATGATTATCAGCAGCAGCATCCATAACCATTAACTCACGACCAAGTTGTGCGCCAGAAGAAAACTTGAAATTTGGCAAACAAGTCTCCAGTTTTGAAAAAAACGACTCCAAGAAGACACTAGGGTTGTTGTTGTTGTTGTTGTCATATGATGAAAAGATGAACTCAAACGCATAATCAAAATCTCCAGTTTCAATATGGCTCAAGCATATGGCAACAAGACAGTAGCTAGATTCAGAAATGGTGGCAGGGATCAATACCTGTAGCTCCCCACCTAAACTAAAAATATTTCTGGAGAAGAATGTTTGGTAAGTTTCAAGTGCCTTCAGAGCGAGTCCACCCAACCCGTCTTGTATTTTGACACAAGAACGATAATAATTCTTAAACGCGGCAACGCTAAACCCGCCCATTTTATACACCCACTCCTCCTCGTCCTCATTTTTAACAGTGCGGGGGATCCAAACTTGACAAAGACCTAGGCCATGAGATTTTTTAAGGATTGATAATGCCTCTACAATTTCATCTCCTCTGCGTTTGATGGCGTCTATCCGCATACTCTGTTTTTGTTTAAAACAAAATACAAAAAAGAATAATAAAAATAATAATGTGGGATTATAAGAAGCTCTTGTTTTAATATAAGAAGCACATGTACATATAGATCCTTTGAAGTAATTTATATATGTTTTTCCATACAGAAAACATTATTCGTGGAATATCTGAAATATATTTTTCATGTCATGGCGCATAATATGGAAACAACTACTGTGATGTCAGATGCAAATTGTGCACTTTTTGATTAAAAAGTGGGTTTTGATTGTGACTGAATTTGACCCTCATTAACCCGAAAGGTCAAATTTTTGTGTCAAATATTTGTAGGGTGATTAACAATGACGGATCTAGGAATGGTAGTCACTGGTGTCACCGGTTAAAACTTCAAAATATTTTCTACTAGATGGCGTATTTCAATTGTGACACTCAAAAAATTTACACTATCTAGTCGTATCAGACTGTCACTAGTTAAAACCACCAAAAAAAATTCACTACATCTCGTATTTCAGTTATGTCCAGTGCTATCACTCACTCTATAATACATCCGCCAAAATCTGAATGAAAATTATGTGGGAAAAAAATTAATAAAAAAATTTTGATTGGTGGGTTTTTGTCACTCCACCGTCACATATGCTCACGCCCCCAAAATAATTGCATCTCACGCGCCACTAGATTTTGGGGCTTCAAATCACTAACGCTGCGTTAGTGGTGGTTTTAGATTGTGGGGCGTTTGTTATGCGTCATGTGGAATCATATGCAAGAGAACCGGTTAGTAAATGAGATTGAGAACTTTATGTTGAAGGTCAATTGCAAAAGGCAAGATTGAACAAGTTGAGAAAAAAGTAGATACTTCTATTAGAGCACAACTTACATAAGGATAAGATCGATTATTATGCGGTTTAATATGCAACCAGCCTCCGAAGTGCAAGAGTGTTAAGGTGAGGGGTAGGAGAAAATAACGATTTGGTTTTATGATTTTATTACCATTTTTTTTTTTCTTTTTTGGTTTCAAGTACAATGTTTGCTGTTTTTGGGTTTTATGAATATTAATATGCTCAATGTTTGGTTACAAAGTGCAATGTTTGTAATTTGGTGCAGTAATGTGTTAACAAAGTGCATTTGTGACATTTTTCCTTTTAAACATGTTCACTAATTTCTTCAGTTTGCAAGTTGGTGTCATTGATTCGGGGTTTGTTTGTGCAGTGTGTACAGCATGAAGTGAACCTGAAGGTTAACAACATTTTAAAACCTATTTACTCAAGTCATACGAGGATTAATCAAACTCAATGATATAAAATTCGACTCAACAGAATTTGTAAGTGTGAAAATTGCCTTTGTAATGCTAACAAAGCAATTAACAGTTAACAAATGATCAAATTACATATGAACATGAGCAATTAACTCTTAACAAATGATCAGGTTACTCATGGTAACAAAATAGTCAGGTTAAACACGTGAACAATAAAGAAATGATCATGTTACGACTTATGAACATGTTAACAAACGAGTATAAAAGCCGCGCAGGGTGGTTTTCGTCTGTTAATTGAACGTCTAAAACAAAAGGGTTAATGGTCGGGGAATTAAGCGGTAAAAAATAAAGGAATGAAAAAGAAATGATAGAAAGAAGTAAAAAATATATAAAAAAAACTTCATTGCGGGGTTTTTTTCCGGTTACCAGTCGGTTAATTTTACATAAAAGAAAAACTGTTATTAACTGATGACAAAAAGTTTATAAATGAAGGAATAAAAAAGAAAGGGAAAAAAAGGAAGTAAAAAAGTTGCAAACAAAAAACAAATGTTTTTCAGGAAAAACGATGTGGGTTGGGTCTGGTCTGGTCAACCGGACTTGGTTGGCCAAACAGGGTTGGGTCGACCCTGTTAACAAGAATTTAGAACAGAAATCAGAGGATTAGCATGTAGAACTAGAATTGAATGGTGATGAAGTAAAACCGGATAGTGATGGTGATGAGACCAAGAAGATGATCAAGATGGAGATGTCGATGAAGACCAAAAACATGATCAAGGTAGTGATGGTGATCGAGAGCAAAAAGATAATAAGAATGGTGATGGAGACCAGGAAGATAATCAAAATGGTGATGGAAGTACAGAAGCAAGAGAACAAACGATAGTGATGGAGAAGATCACGGTGGTGACGGAGGTTGCGGAAGTAAAAGGCAGGGATATAGGGGGTACTAATGGAGAAGATCCAGGTGATAATGGTGATGGAGTCCAGGAACATGATTAAGGTGGTGATGGTTATGCAGATGAGACCAGGAAGATGATCAAAATGGTGATGGTGATGGAGAGAGGGGAAGCACGAGGAAGAGCACAAATGATAGTGCTGGAAAAGATCATGGGTGATGATGGAGGTAATGGAAGCAAGATGCAAAGAATAGAGAGGATAATGATGGAGCTAGTGGCAGCAGGAGTAAGAAGATAGATTAATGAAAAGTCCCCAATGCCTCGATAGTTTAGTTTGATTCACTTCATTGCAACACGTATCTCGCACGGAGTGTCTTTGTTTAGATGATTATTATTTGAAACGATATCTTTTTTTACCACTTTTTGGTATTTTAGTTCACATCTACCATGATTAGTTGTCTATCACCACCTGCAATGCTGACTTAAATTTTGTTATTTTGATACCGGGATTTTTTAAAATTGCAGTAATCTTTAAAAACAGCAGCATCAGCAAAAGAACCGTCAAATTTGACCGCACACTTCTTATTCACGACACTGCTTCTTTAATTTCAACTGTTGCACGGTGGATAGAATTCCCAAACTTAATCTGTCAATAAAACTATATTACTTACTATTAGCTGCAAAACATACCAATTTTCAAATGGAAGGTATATAGTTTTTTGTATAGATAAAAAACTTTGATGGTAAAAGCAGTAGTTTTTTGGTGCATTGAATTGAAGAATGAAAAAGGGGTCTATAATCACAGTAGCTAGTAGTATAATATGCTGTTGTTTGGACTGCATAATACACATAGATCCAATCCAATTTCTTCTTTATATTATATACAAGTCGTAGTAACATATGTAACTTCCTGATTCAATCAATGTAAAATAGCAGTTGTTATGAAAACTTGTCTAACGCACCCACACTAGCGGAAGCAAGGATATAATTATTTGAGACAAACTTGCGAGAAATAAAAGAAAGCAAAATAAAATAACTGATAACACAACGATTTAACGTGGTTCGGCAAAACCCTGCCTACGTCCACCCCAAGAGTCTCCTTTATTCTTATAATATAAAAGAACCCGATACAAGAAAAAAGTACACTATGAGTTAAACTCAAACCCAAGCCCCTTAGATTTTAGTATAAAATCTAAGTTTCCCGTACACTCTTTTACACTCCTTACAAGAATAAAACTCTCAACCTCACAAATACACACTCCGTTGATATTATCGATCAACTATGTTTTCTACTTTTGTGATATATTTCTTCTCTGCAAGATCACCTATTTATACATGAATATATTCATGCATACAAGTTGCGAACTTTGAATTGTGATCATGCAAAATCAAATTTCTCTTGTATTACCTCACCAACTGGACACTTAGTCATCCATGTGAAAAGTAATACTAATTAAAAGCCATATGTTGCTTCCTTTCTTTGACTTCACATCGTTTGTAATGTCAACACATTTCACAAAATCTACCAATAGTTGACAAACACTATTATCCAATAGTGCATCAAATAGGACATGTAGAAAATCATATCTTTGAACTTAGTCATAATAAATGTGAGCCACAATATTTTGACTACTTTCCAACAATCTCCACCTTGACGAACATTTATCTTCTTCGTCACCGAAAATACTATCACCTAGTACTTTCACCATTGGCCTCGTTATCACCGCTGAACACACCTTGAATCACCTCGGTCCTGAACCCCGATTCAAATAAAACGGCCAATAATCATGTGCAGCTGACCCTGTCAACTTACATAGTTGACTCTGGATATGAGTCTCGAATCACCTTTCCTTCCGTAGGATTTTCTTTCTCACCATCGTCTAACTTGATCAAACATGTCATCACATGTTCATGATCAATTTCCCGTGTGCACACTTTCCAAACCTTCGAGACACGAGTACATTTGATACTCGCCACCAGACGATATAAACCCTCATACTTCTCTCCCTTCATCAGGACCTTTCTGCCACGTGTGATTTTCATAACTCCACCTACGGCCGAATAGCCGTATCCTTGAGAATCTAACTGGCTTAAGGAAATCAGATTTTTGTACATCCTTGGTGCGTACGCTACGCCACCAAGAGTGTAAGCAGCTCCGCGAAACATTTTTATTTTCACCATGCCAACACCCTCAACATCACATGTTGAACCATCACCTAAAGTCAGCACCTGTGATGACCCGAGAATTTTTGACCAAATTTAAACTTTATCTTTAATTGATTCCGACATGATAAACAAAGTCTACTATGTTAAGTCTCAAAAACTTTGAACTGTGTTCATGAATACATTTGACCTTTGACTGTTCTCGACGATTCACGAACATCAAATTGAAAATAGATACATATATATACTTTTAATGTATATAAATATGTATATAGTAATCCGATATATTATTTGAAATAATATATGATTTAACTGCTAGAATTAAATATGTAAGATAATAATACAAAATAATTAATTTGTTATTAAAATAAATCTATATATATATAAATATATTTGAATTTCATACATAATTATTAATATATATAACATGTCATTACCAGTAGTAAGTATTTATCATTAAAAATTATTATTATTATAGATATCATTAATATTATTAGCATTATGTAATTTTTATTTTATTTTATCATCCTTATAATTATTAGCATGATATTATTATCTTTATAAATATTATTGTTATTATTATAAGTATTATTAACATCATAATATAATACCATCTAATGTTATCGTTAACAAATATAATTATTATCATTGTTATTTATTTTTATTAGTAATATAATGATTATTATTATTAATATAATTATTAAATATTTATATTAATCATATAAACTTTATGGGATTGATATTGTATGAAGTTGTTTTAAGTATCCATCATACTGTTGTAAATTGTATTCTTTGTCTCTAAGTTGAATAACAGATAGAATATAATCACAGGAAACCAACAAAAGTAGTTAGAGATCAATTCAACCTTTTATTTTTATTTTTTTATTCTTTTCTATTTCTGATTTTAAAATTGTCGATCAAATTGCTATTAAGTACTCCATTCCAGTGATATTTGATAGAGACGACTTCGCAATATCACTTACAAATCACAGAAGTTATAAACAACCAAACCCCACAAGACTCATTTTTCTTTTGCTACTGTAAATAACGTCATCAAATTACAAAAGCGTTTTGTTGTTTCCTTTTTGAACAAAGAATCGTTTGACCTTCTTGTTTTTCTTTTAAAAACCAAACCCACTTCAATCATATGAGATACGGAGTATTTAGATGTACATCGCCTATACATATTCATCTACACACATATTACAAGACCACCACCTTTATTCATATTTTTTTTCTTTTTTTTCTTTTCTCAGCTTGAACCACAAAACCACCTGTGTTTATGACTGCAACTATTCCTTTTTCTGTTTTCATTTTCGATCAAACATCCCAAAAACCCATTTATTGATGTTACTGCTACTGCATTTATAACCTATTCAAACTGCCACTGTTACAGTGCAGTTATTTTCTTGTGTTCCCTATTCGATGCAACATCAACCGAACACCACACCAAACCAACGTTTTCAAACTATAACTATAACCTGCTACTACTTGCTTACTTTACTTCTGTAACTCGTTAATATCACCAAGAAGCTAACCATACGAAACCAAAACCCATCCTACAACTACAATTTCTTGTCGGTGCTACTGCTATATCCTTTTATGCTTTTCCTGATTAAAAGCCTACAAGAACCCAACTATGTCGAATTTATCTATTAATATTACGGTACGTTCTTTTATAAAGGAGAAATATATTGTCTATTTTGAATAAGCCGATACCTACTCATTGTTCCACTAGCTCCCTTTTTAAATATAAAGTCTAAACATGTATGATGGGGTCTCGAAATGAATTGGTTACCAGCTGGATACCGAATTACTTATACATTGTGGGTCAATTAAAAATCAAAGTGGGGACAGTAAATGAGAAAGCATGTTGAAGGATTAGAATGGCACACGATGTAAATCATTACTTTGGCCGATATATATTGTTGATTAATACATGTTCTAATTGCCCTTTTGGGCCGACAAACTAATCTCCACTTGTTAAAAAAAAAAAAAAACCGAAAGTAGTTATGTTAATATACAGCTGGGCGAGTAATTGATTCAATGGGACCAAAAATGGAATCAAAATAATAGTTGTTTGCATTTTGGACGGTACATCTTAATTTAGTTAAACTTTTAAATTGAAGTGGGTCTCCTTCAAATTTATATGTTGACCAAGTATCATCGACAATGACATGATGGAATGATGATGATGATGCTGTAATATATTGACGATGATGATGATTACAGGGTGAGATGATGGTAATTAAGATGCAAGATGATGACGATGAAGAGCCACCATACCCTGCTCGTTCGTTCAATTAAAACCCAGGAGCAAAACCCTCATTCTACGATTTATTTTTGCTGTTTACGAATTCTGTATCTAATCTGTTAAAGACGGCCCAATAGGCCCATTCAGCCCACGATCATTTAAAACGATGATGATCTGGTCGATTGAAGTTTTAAGAAGAATAAAAAGGAAAACGGGAATTGTCGGGTTAAATATATTAGTTGGTAATATAATTCGGAAATGTGTACACAGAGGAATGGTTGGACATATGGTTGTTAAGCGAGAGGTTGTGAGTTCAATTCCGGATTCATGCGTTACATTCTTTTTAAGAGCCTATTCTCGAGGTAGCATTTTATTATTATTCTTATTTTATTATTATTATGATTATTATTATTATTATTATTTGGTTAGTATGTGTTATTATTATTATTATCATGAATATGAATTCCAAGTATACTTATTATTATTTAGTTTTACCATTATTATGATTAAGATTAAGATTGATATTATAAAAAGATGAATATAATTTGAAGATGTTAAGATTTATGCTAACTAATAAGAATAATGATAAAATGTGATCTTTGTAAATGTTATAATGATATTAGTATTAAGTTTATAAGATGGAAGTATTTTGGTATAATATTAAGATTATTATTACTACTATTATTATATAGTTATTATTATAATTAGTATTATTATCAAAACTAGTAATATCAATATCATTACTAAATCTAGTTATTTTTAGTATTATCATTATCATAAAAAGATACAAATTTTTATTTATTATTATTATCAATATTACTTTATTAAATAAAGAGCTGTATAAGAATATATTTAATACATATCATATAACAACATTTAGATTTTCATAATAAATACTAATTATTTATCTGAAGCATATAAAATAAATATAATTAATTTAGTTATTAAGGAAACATACAAGTTACTAAAATAACAATTACTCATAATACATAAACTTATTCGATTTCGATTATATGTTTTAATATATATACTAATGATATAGGTTCGTGAATCCAAGGCCAATCCTGCATTGTTCGGTTGTTCAATGCCGTCATATGTATTTTTACTACAAAATACAGTATAGTGAGTTCCATTTGCTCCCTTTTTAAATGCTTTCGCAATATATATTTTTGGGACTGAGAATACATGCGCGGCTTTTATAACTGTTTTACGGAATAGACACAAGTAATCGAAATTACATTCTATGGTTGGATTATCTAATCGAATATGCCCTTTTTATTAAGTCTGGTAATCTAAGAATTAGGGAACAGACACCCTAATTGACGCGAATCCTAAAGATAGATCTATCGGGCCCAACAAGCCCCATCCAAAGTACCGGATGATTTAGTACTTCGAAATTTATATCATGTCCGAAGGAGGATCCCGGAATGATGGGGATATTCTTATATACATATTGTGAATGTCGGTTACCAGGTGTTCAATCCATATGAATGATATTTTTTGTCTCTATGCATGAGACGTATGTTTATGAGAAATGGAAATATGAAATCTTGTGGTCTATTAAAATTATGAATTGATTATTTATGTTAAACTAATGAACTCACCAACCTTTTGGTTGACACTTTAAAGCATGTTTATTCTCAGGTACGAAAGAAATCTTCCGCTGTGCATTTGCTCATCTTAGAGATATTACTTGGAGTCATTCATGACATATTTCAAATGACGTTGCATTCGAGTCGTTGAGTTCATCAAGATTATTATTAAGTCAATTATAGTAAGATATATTACGAAATGGTATGCATGTTGTCAACTTTCGATGTAATGAAAGATTGTCTTTTCAAAAACGAATGCAATGTTTGTAAAATGTATCATATAGAGGTCAAGTACCTCGCGATGTAATCAACTGTTGTGAATCGTTTATAATCGATATGGACTTCGTCCGGATGGATTAGGACGGGTCTTCACAGTTGGTATCAGAGCGGTGGTCTTAGCGAACCATGTCTGCATTAGTGTGTCTAACTGATAAGTCGTTAGGATGCATTAGTGAGTCTGGACTTCGACTTAGTAGTTGTTAGATTATATTAATAAGTCTGGACTTGAACCTGGTCTGCATGTCAAAAGTTTTGCTTATCAATTCGTGTCGAAAATTACCTGCTTATCAATCTTAGGAAATCACTTGCGTATCATTCTTAGTCTAGACACATCATTCTACAATGATTGCATGAATAGTGTATAGACAAAATTCATATCTTAGCGTATCTGCTAATTCATATCTTAGCGTATCTATTATTGTTACCTTTGCTTGACAGATTCCGTAGATTCCTCCGTAACTTATGGGATTTTAGTATTATATATGTATATGTAAATTATATATTGCGAGGTACTAATCTACATCCTATAATCTATTTCTTATCGAAAGATCCTTCATCTGATTGTACGAGATGAATCCCTCAACCAGTTCGAATTCCTCGAATTCCGACAACTATTCCGATATGAAGTTTCACCTAAGCTCCGAAAGCAGTGTCCTAGAATGAATCAACCAATTCATCTGATGGGTTCGTAGTTGACTCAATCATTGGAGACAAGAAGAAGGCGATCCTTTCCACCAACCAAATTCACCTTTTACCGAAGAACCTGAAACACTTACCGGTGAACCTATTAGAAACACCATTTTCACCCTCATTTCTCGAATATCTGGCCACGATTGTATTCTATCTAAAATTCTAAACCTTATTCATCCACTCGTTTGACAATCATCCCTGAGTAATAAGTCAACGAGCTTCGCACCTAAGTTGTAGCTGTGAGAAGTATGGTGCAAAATGTACTAGCTTCAGCAACACTACCGGCATCAACAGTAACACCAACAGCAACATCTGCATCCCAAGTCTCAAGTTCACAATCTGTCCCACGAACATCAACATCATACGCACCATGGATACCAAGGAGTACCAACAGAAATTTACGATGAAGTATTGATCTATAACTTCATTAATATTCTGCGAAGAATATGTGGATCCTAATAGTTTTAGAGATTTCTTATTCTAGCTCAAATCGAAAATCAAATGAGTCTAATATTATATTGACTCATTAAATCCATAATTACATCTAAAGAAAATATATATGTATATATATTTTCGTAAAGATTGTAATTAAAAATTCTTTCGTACAAACTGTTAATGATGAAAATATTTTAACGGGTAGATAATACCCGAGGAATATTTAGATTTCACATTAATATGTCACACTATACATTCTTCAATTCAGATTCAGCAGTCATTAACAATATTGCTCAAATCCGCACATATACGTATCTGTTCACCAAAGAACAACTATTTTCATTCAAATTCAATTTCATATTCGGATTTTGACCGATCAGAATCCAACAAGTGGCATAATGAAGAAAACATTTGACGAAATAAAATTTGTTAGAAACAAACAAATTAACTATGAGAAATTTTGTTAAGAATCTACGCTAACAAAATCCTAGCTAACTGTTCCTAGCTAACTGTGGACTAATCAAATGAGGACTACCAACGATGAACAATTAAAATGAATTAAAATATTGATTATAACATATGAAACTAAACAATTCTTCAAGTTTGCCACTTGATTTTCATCTTAAACCTCATTTGTATCTTGACGATAAACCTCATTTGTATCTTGACGATTTCAATCTGCGTTCAAACCTTTCGTGATTCTTGAAAACACCTCAATCGGGAGGATGAATCAACCGCACTTCATCTACGGAAGGAAAGATTTATGCATATAGTTATGCACCTGAGAAACTCTCGGCAACTGAGTAAAAGTTTAACACGTAGCCGCGTCAGATCCTTTGGCATTTATTAGCAAAAATAACTTTGCGATCCCTTTTCAAGGTAGCCAATTTTGTCACAGCTCCAACAAGTCAACTTCGACTTTTCATTCGAAGTAGCCTTACTATAATCCTGATATATACGATTACCCTTTTTATACCGGAGAATTCTTTTATATTCCACCATATTACCAGCAGACATACCAGCAACCACGTTACTTCTTGGCTTAAATCTCTCTGACAAATCATTATATTTATTCATTAAAACCCTATCATATACTCATCCGCATCTTGTGACGAGGATTGCCATACCAATTATCGGGAATCAGCAATCAGTACTTTGAAAACTCACAGCATATCTACATCAACAGTTATATGCATGACATTTATCTCTTAGAATTATTATCTCTCCTTCTGGAATTCTGAAAAGCACTCAGTCACAAATCAATACTCTGAATGTTGAAAAAGCTGAATGAAGCAGCAGAAACCATAGACAACCGTAAACGACCATAATCATCGAAAGTTTGATGATAAAGAATAGTATGTTGGAAAAGCTCAGAAAAGTTGGAACTGGAAAACGGATTGAGCTAACCACGAAGGAGACCAAGGACAAATATAAGGACCATACCATATATTCAAAGAATCTAGGTAATTCTGGATCCGATGAAACCTTCAACGAATATCTTGCTCTGTACTCATGTTAAAATCTTGCATAAAAATCTTTCTCCATCAACCATCGAACTTAGAAATCCCAAAATATCATCATCAATATCTTCATTATTTCTGAGGATATTTTTATAAATATTCTCGTCCGAAATTATATACCTCTTTGTGCTTCCTGTGTATCATTATATTGGAAACATTCAAGAGAAAATTTAGTACCGAAAAGCAGATTATGTGAAACTATGAAGAAAGTCGTGGACAAATCACAAAGAATAAGTTTGACTTCAAAGAATCCAAATGATTCAAGGTCTGCTAAAGTCTTTAGTGAATATCTTACTCCTTACTCTAAACCTTTGCAGACAATAGTTTCTATCATCCTCTGATCTTAGATATTCCGAGATATCATCGTATCTTTCATTATAAATATCCTTCATATTTCTGAAGATATTTTTATAATTATTCATATCTGAAATCATCAATCTCTTCGTGTTATCAGTGTTACATCATACAGAAACTGTTAGTTTCTATATTCTGTAAACTTTCGAGCTTAGAATATGAATGTTATTGAAGTAATGTTGGGAACTGATGCATGAGTTAGTATAATATAATGACACTTGATCAACGTGATTATATTACAGTAAGTCATGTTGAGTTTCTAATGAAATGTGATGATGGTTCACAGTAGATCATACCATTATCATGTGTCATGTTACATAACTCTTTCATTCTGCTTAACTTCTGAACATATCAAGAAAGTATGTTCTTGATAGTTCTATTCTCAGTGACTCAGGTAATTTGACAAATCAAATCGTGCTATTACGTTCTTTTTTTTTAGAACATTAAGATCCTTTGAAAATCCATATTTATGAATTCTGAACCATTGCAAGGGATGCCCAATCGCAAGAAGAGGAAACGAAGGGACAAAGCTTCGAAATAGAAATTGGAGTATAAATCGCAGCAAATAGGGAGGAGTATTAACTGGGGATGACAATGATTATAGAAAGCAAGAGCAAGGACTTCGAAGCATAAGGGAAGATGTAAAGCCCGATAACAACACAAAAACTACAAACCATGTATATCAATGTTTATCGCAACATAAAGACACGGGAGGATTAAAAACACTATAACCCCAAGGGCGAAGTAGAAGAAAACAGATTCCGCCGGTGGAAGTTGGAAAAGGAGAATGATTGTTGTGATAGTAAGGATAAGGACAAGGATTAGAACGGGATTAAGCATTTTCACAATATTTTGGATGTAAGAACTAAGAAAGAGAGTATAGGAATGGTGAGAATAACGGATCGTAAGAATTTAATTTATAATGGAAATATCAGACAGAGTAATCAAGGCAGATCACCGTATTTATTTATAGACATTTTAATCTCCTTATTCGTTGAAGAATCAAATCTCTCAGATTTCGAAGATTTTCTTTAACTCCCTTGAATTCCGGAATTCAACCAAGACAACGTCAAAAGCTAAGACGAAACTTTATTTATTCATCTCACTCTTTATGATAGCTTCATTTGTGCTCTTCGAATAATCGAATTGTTGTATCCATGTTTTTCAATAATAATAAAACTCTATTTATCAACTCATATGCGTCATGAAAACATTTTTATTGTTAACCATGACCACCTCACTCAAATTTCGGGACGAAATTTCTTTAACGGGTAGGTACTGTGATGACCCGAGAATTTTTGACCAAATTTAAACTTTATCTTTAATTGATTCCGACACGATAAACAAAGTCTACTATGTTAAGTCTCAAAAACGTTGAACTGTGTTCATGGATACATTTGACCTTTGACTGTTCTCGACGATTCACGAACATCAAATTGAAAATAGATACATATATATACTTTTAATGTATATAAATATGTATATAGTAATCCGATATATTATTTGAAATAATATATGATTTAACTGCTAGAATTAAATATGTAAGATAATAATACAAAATAATTAATTTGTTATTAAAATAAATCTATATATATATATATATATATATATATATATATATATATATATATATATATATATATATATATATATATATATATATATATATATATAATATATTTGAATTTCATACATAATTATTAATATATATAACATGTCATTACTAGTAGTAAGTATTTATCATTAAAAATTATTATTATTATAGATATCATTAATATTATTAGCATTATGTAATTTTTATTTTATTTTATCATCCTTATAATTATTAGCATGATATTATTATCTTTATAAATATTATTGTTATTATTATAAGTATTATTAACATCATAATATAATACCATCTAATATTATCGTTAACAAATATAATTATTATCATTGTTATTTATTTTTATTAGTAATATAATGATTATTATTATTAATATAATTATTAAATATTTATATTAATCATATAAACTTTATGGGATTGATATTGTATGAAGTTGTTTTAAGTATCCATCATACTGTTGTAAATTGTATTCTTTGTCTCTAAGTTGAATAACAGATAGAATATAATCACAGGAAACCAACAAAAGTAGTTAGAGATCAATTCAACCTTTTATTTTTATTTTTTTATTCTTTTCTGTTTCTGATTTTAAAATTGTCAATCAAATTGCTATTAAGTACTCCATTCCAATGATATTTGATAGAGATGACTTCGCAATATCACTTACAAATCACAGAAGTTATAAACAACCAAACCCCACAAGACTCATTTTTCTTTTGCTACTGTAAAAAACGTCATCAAATTACAAAAGCGTTTGTTGTTTCCTTTTTGAACAAAGAATCGTTTGACCTTCTTGTTTTTCTTTTAAAAACCAAACCCACTTCAATCATATGAGATACGGAGTATTTAGATGTACATCGCCTATACATATTCATCTACACACATATTACAAGACCACCACCTTTATTCATATTTTTTTCTTTTTTTTCTTTTCTCAGCTTGAACCACAAAACCACCTGTGTTTATGACTGCAACTATTCCTTTTTCTGTTTTCATTTTCGATCAAACATCCCAAAAACCCATTTATTGATGTTACTGCTACTGCATTTATAACCTATTCAAACTGCCACTGTTACAGTGCAGTTATTTTCTTGTGTTCCCTATTCGATGCAACATCAACCGAACACCACACCAAACCAACGTTTTCAAACTATAACTATAACCTGCTACTACTTGCTTACTTTACTTCTGTAACTAGTTAATATCACCAAGAAGCTAACCATACGAAACCAAAACCCATCCTACAACTACAATTTCTTGTCGGTGCTACTGCTATATCCTTTTATGCTTTTCCTGATTAAAAGCCTACAAGAACCCAACTATGTCGAATTTATCTATTAATATTACGGTACGTTCTTTTATAAAGGAGAAATATATTGTCTATTTTGAATAAGCCGATACCTACTCATTGTTCCACTAGCTCCCTTTTTAAATATAAAGTCTAAACATGTATGATGGGGTCTCGAAATGAATTGGTTACCAGCTGGATACCGAATTACTTATACATTGTGGGTCAATTAAAAATCAAAGTGGGGACAGTAAGTGAGAAAGCATTTTGAAGGATTAGAATGGCACACGATGTAAATCATTACTTTGGCCGATATATATTGTTGATTAATACATGTTCTAATTGCCCTTTTGGGCCGACAAACTAATCTCCACTTGTTAAAAAAAAAACAACCGAAAGTAGTTATGTTAATATACAGCTGGGCGAGTAATTGATTCAATGGGACCAAAAATGGAATCAAAATAATAGTTGTTTGCATTTTGGACGGTACATCTTAATTTAGTTAAACTTTTAAATCGAAGTGGGTCTCCTTCAAATTTATATGTTGACCAAGTATCATCGACAATGACATGATGGAATGATGATGATGATGCTGTAATATATTGACGATGATGATGATGATTACAGGGTGAGATGATGGTAATTAAGATGCAAGATGATGACGATGAAGAGCCACCATACCCTGCTCGTTCGTTCTATTAAAACCCAGGAGCAAAACCCTCATTCTACGATTTATTTTTGCTGTTTACGAATTCTGTATCTAATCTGTTAAAGACGGCCCAATAGGCCCATTCAGCCCACGATCGTTTAAAACGATGATGATCTGGTCGATTGAAGTTTTAAGAAGAATAAAAAGGAAAACGGGAATTGTCGGGTTAAATATATTAGTTGGTAATATAATTCGGAAATGTGTACACAGAGGAATGGTTGGACATATGGTTGTTAAGCGAGAGGTTGTGAGTTCAATTCCGGATTCATGCGTTACATTCTTTTTAAGAGCCTATTCTCGAGGTAGCATTTTATTATTATTCTTATTTTATTATTATTATGATTATTATTATTATTATTTGGTTAGTATGTGTTATTATTATTATTATCATGAATATGAATTCCAAGTATACTTATTATTATTTAGTTTTACCATTATTATGATTAAGATTAAGATTGATATTATAAAAAGATGAATATAATTTGAAGATGTTAAGATTTATGCTAACTAATAATAAGAATAATGATAAAATGTGATCTTTGTAAATGTTATAATGATATTAGTATTAAGTTTATAAGATGGAAGTATTTTGGTATAATATTAAGATTATTATTACTACTATTATTATATAGTTATTATTATAATTAGTATTATTATCAAAACTAGTAATATCAATATCATTACTAAATCTAATTATTTTTAGTATTATCATTATCATAAAAAGATACAAATTTTTATTTATTATTATTATCAATATTACTTTATTAAATAAAGAGCTGTATAAGAATATATTTAATACATATCATATAATAACATTTAGATTTTCATAATAAATACTAATTATTTATCTGAAGCATATAAAATAAATATAATTAATTTAGTTATTAAGGAAACATACAAGTTACTAAAATAACAATTACTCATAATACATAAACTTATTCGATTTCGATTATATGTTTTAATATATATACTAATGATATAGGTTCGTGAATCCAAGGCCAATCCTGCATTGTTCGGTTGTTCAATGCCGTCATATGTATTTTTACTACAAAATACAGTATAGTGAGTTCCATTTGCTCCCTTTTTAAATGCTTTCGCAATATATATTTTTGGGACTGAGAATACATGCGCTGCTTTTATAACTGTTTTACGGAATAGACACAAGTAATCGAAATTACATTCTATGGTTGGATTATCTAATCGAATATGCCCTTTTTATTAAGTCTGGTAATCTAAGAATTAGGGAACAGACACCCTAATTGACGCGAATCCTAAAGATAGATCTATCGGGCCCAACAAGCCCCATCCAAAGTACCGGATGATTTAGTACTTCGAAATTTATATCATGTCCGAAGGAGGATCCCGGAATGATGGGGATATTCTTATATACATATTGTGAATGTCGGTTACCAGGTGTTCAATCCATATGAATGATATTTTTTGTCTCTATGCATGAGACGTATGTTTATGAGAAATGGAAATATGAAATCTTGTAGTCTATTAAAATTATGAATTGATTATTTATGTTAAACTAATGAACTCACCAACCTTTTGGTTGACACTTTAAAGCATGTTTATTCTCAGGTACGAAAGAAATCTTCCGCTGTGCATTTGCTCATCTTAGAGATATTACTTGGAGTCATTCATGACATATTTCAAATGACGTTGCATTCGAGTCGTTGAGTTCATCAAGATTATTATTAAGTCAATTATAGTAAGATATATTACGAAATGGTATGCATGTTGTCAACTTTCGATGTAATGAAAGATTGTCTTTTCAAAAACGAATGCAATGTTTGTAAAATGTATCATATAGAGGTCAAGTACCTCGCGATGTAATCAACTGTTGTGAATCGTTTATAATCGATATGGACTTCGTCCGGATGGATTAGGACGGGTCTTCACAGCACCCCCGCCTTCTTTAATATTAGCTTATCAAAATAAGCTTTCTTGGAACACACATGCATCGTACAACCAGAATCTAAAATCCATTCATCTTGAGCAGAAGTAGAACCTTTGGAGACTGTGAGAACATCTCCTAAATTAACCGACTCATTAACTGCTACTGCAGCTGATGAACCCCCATATTTATCTTCACCATTCTTCTAGAGTGGACAATCCTTCTTGTAATGACCCCACTCTTGACATTTGAAGCACTGGACACCCTTCACACCGTCTCTTGATCTGAACCTACTTTTATTATCAGATCTCTTTTCGGCAAACTTTCCCTTTCCATGACCAACCATAGCAAAATCATGCTCATAACGGCCATCAGATCTTTGTCTCTTATCCTGAGATAAAAGTGCCGGTACTACCTCCTCCATCTTTACAGTAGCCTTTCCGTAAAGAACAGTAGTAACCAAAGTATCATACGAACTGGGAAGAAAGGTAAGAAGAATAAGGGCCTTATCTTCTTCCTCAATATTAACCTCAACTTTTGCAAGTTGATCCACCAGACCATTAAAAACGTTCATGTGTTCAATGATATTCCCGCCATCCTCCATCTTCAACCGATAAAGATCACACTTCAAGTTTAGCTTTGTGGTCATATTCTTCCCGAGATATAACTTCTCGAGGGCCACCCACAACCCTGTCGCGGTTGTCTCGCCACTGACATTATTAATGATCTTATCACTGATGGAAAGGCGAATGGTACTGACACATCTTTCCTCGATGTCATTCCAATCGTCATCCGTCATCTTTTCTGGCTTGCCGTCCTTTTTACCCTTTAACGGCTTTGCCAAGCCCTGCTGAACCAGGACATCCTTCACCCTTGCTTGCCACAAGGTGAAATTCCCAGTTCCATCAAATGGCTCCACCTTAAACTGCATACCGCTATTTCCCGCCATCTCAAACCAAAAACTATCCGATAAACTTGGATATGTTCTGATACCACTTGTTATGAAAACTTGTCTAACGCACCCACACTAGCGGAAGCGAGGATATAATTGTTTGAGACAAACTTGCGAGAAATAAAAGAAAGCAAAATAAAATAACTGATAACACAACGATTTAACGTGGTTCGGAAAAACCCTGCCTACGTCCACCCCAAGAGTCTCCTTTATTCTTATAATATAAAAGAACCCGATACAAGAAAAAAATACACTATGAGTTAAACCCAAACCCAAGCCCCTTAGATTTTAGTATAAAATCTAAGTTTCCCGTACACTCTTTTACACTCCTTACAAGAATAAAACTCTCAACCTCACAAATACACACTCCGTTGATATTATCGATCAACTATGTTTTCTACTTTTGTGATATATTTCTTCTCTGCAAGATCACCTATTTATACATGAATATATTCATGCATACAAGTTGCCAACTTTGAATTGTGATCATGCAAAATCAAATTTCTCTTGTATTACCTCACCAACTGGACACTTGGTCATCCATGTGAAAAGTAATACTAATTAAAAGTCATATGTTGCTTTCTTTCTTTGACTTCACATCGTTTGTAATGTCAACACATTTCACAATTTCTACCAATAGTTGGCAAACACTATTATCCAATAGTGCATCAAATAGGACATGTAGAAAATCATATCTTTGAACTTAGTCATAATATTTGACTACTTTCCAACAGCAGTGTGGATATGGATAAACTATTGTTATTATTAATTGTCTAGTATTTTTTCCATTGTTTTCATCAAATAAAATCACAACTAATTTTAGGATTTGAAGGAAATATCATGCTAACCTACGAGTGAGTTGCCTTTCATTAAAAAAAAGAAAAAAAAGGAGAAATTCAAAAGCAATCACGAATAAGAGAAAGTTACCTGCAGAGAGAAAAAAACTGGATCTCATCGTGAATTCACAATCCTTGTCCATCTACCCGACTTGCAGAGGAAAAAAAAAACCCTAATTCCTTTTTTTTTCTATTTGCCCTCACTTCATTTTCTGTTGCACGCTATTTTTATGGAGTATATATAGAATAGTATCAGGGGTATTTTTTTCTTCATTTCACCATTTATTTTTATTTTACTAACTTTCACTTTGCAAAAAAAAAAAATACCCGTTCAAACATTAAAACTGGCCCCCCAAACATGGGGTAAAGTGTCAAATCAACATATTCATAAAAAATCTTAAATAAACTTCACCCAAATATTCAACAGTTCATATCTCTTTGCTCGCAACGAGCTAAATTTTTCCGGCATCATCGTTAAACTCGAAATAATTTTACGAACACAACGTCACTAACTATACGTAAAACGGATTCTTTTTTAAAAAAAGGCTAAATATTTGGGGTACTTTTCATACACGTTGATTTTGCGTTAAATTTTTAAAAGTCTACAATTTCATAGTGAAACGCGGAGATGCACATATATTGTTAATTTAAAATAACATTTAAATCTTTCACGGGTTATACCTTTTAGTTCGACTCGAGTTGCGCTTCACGACATCATCGTTAGCCATGAAATAAGACTTTTTTGTGCCGTTGGTCCCTCCATTATACATCAAATAGTGAACAACGTCCCTTTCATTTTTTCCTGCTTACATCATCCCTCCATTTTACAAATTTGTGTTTCAGTGTCCCTCTTTCTAACTTCCGTTAAATAAGTCCGCTAAATACCATCACGTGATTAACATGTGAGGGTAAATTTGTCTTTTACCCTTCTTCTTCAACCTAACATCTTTGGAAAACAAAAATCAAACCAGTTTCATATCATCCATGAAGTAACCAACAAAAATCAAACCATTTCACAATTTCATTCAGATCTAATTTTTTGAAACATCAAATCAAAGCTTAAAATGCATTCATCGGGATTGAAACAATCAGGAGTGAAACACATCAACTTGCTCGAATTTTGAAGATAAATGCTCGACGTTGCAACAATAACGTGATTTGGCCTCCAGAACAATTTGTACATGTTTTTATCAAATTACCTTGTGCGTTTTGTTCGTTTTCATCAGGTGAAGCTTTAGGAAACATCAGATTGCGTAGATATTCATCATAATTCTCAAATTCTCAAAGTCAAACTTCCATCAATCTCAGTCAACGAATCAATTCACCAGTTTCTGTTGTTTTCAGGTTTAGTGAGTGATCAACGAGTGTTATTTAAGCCATTTCAAATATCTTTCGCTCATATTTTATCACCTGAAACTTCATAAAACTTGATTTTGAATTTTCAATTTAATTTTGGTTGTTTTTAAATGTGATCTTAAAATTCACAGTGATTCGTTGTGTTTTCCAGCTTCGAATTGATTCCTAAATGTTCTAGGAAGGTGTAGAAATATTAAGTAACAAGTTTCAATTTCTAAGTTGAAGATTTGCAGGTTGACCGGAATTTGTCACCGGAAAACTCAAAGCTCGCCGGAAAAGTTTTTTACGTTCTGAAATAATCTGAAGAGCTATAAAGGAAACTGAAACAATCTGAAGAGCTATAAAGGAAACTGAAATGATGAAAAAATGTGAAGTGAATTTAGAGAGATTAAATTTTTTTGCACAAAACATGAAACACTGATAATGGACTTTTGAATGAACATGATACATAAATTAAATATAAATTAAAACAGAAATGGAAAATAGAAATAAAGGATATTTAGCATACCAGTAATGGAGAAAAATGGTGGGGGAGAGCAAAAAACAGAACGATGATGATGAAGATTGATGATCCGGTGACCAATTTGTGTGTGTGTTTTTTTTTTTTTTTGGTGTAGTTTGAAATTTGGGAGGGTGGTGGTGGTGGAGAAGCTTAAGCTTCAGATCTTTAAGAAAGTGGTGGATTTTAATCTTCTGAAAGTGATGAGTAAACATGAAAGTGATGAGTAAACATGAAGGCTTGATAATGATTTTGGGATTTTCAATTTGGTTTTTAGAATTTTAGTTTTAATTTAAGGTTTGGTGAAGAAGAAGACTAAAAGACAAATTTACCCTCACACGCAAGACACGTGTCATGACTTAACAGACTTATTTAACGAAAGTTAGACGTAGGGACACTGGAACACAAATTTGTAAAATGGAGCGATGCTATAAACAGAAAAAAAATGAAAGGGATGTTGTTCACTATTTGGTGTATAATGGAGGGACCAACGGCACAAAAAAGTCACGAAATAATTTTACAAACTAAACGCAATAAAATACATTGAAAACCGAACCTCCGACGCGAAGCGGGGGTTCGAAAACTAGTTAGTATTATCTTTTTATTTTTATTTTTTATTCAACAAATAAAACGATTAAAATTAATACAAATGTGTCAGTGGCCCGACTGTCTTAGTGAAAGGTCATGAGTTCAACTTCCGTAAAGTGTACAATTGCACACAAAGTTGCCCCTTTACCCTTAAATTCCACACAAGGGTGCCTTTCACACATCGCTTACGGAGGCAGTGAAGGATGTGGGTTTTACCGCCCATGCCCTCTGATTGGGCCGATTTTCCTCCTTGGTAGTAGTTGGATGCGGGTTATACAACCATGGAAGATAAACACGTAGGTGGTTAAATTCAGGCAGATTTAAAACCCATGAAAATTTGCTTCTACCATTTTCATGGCGTCTCACCCTTTTTTGTCTTTACCCTACTCATTGGACGGATGTTCATTCGAAAGTAATCTCTCTATTCATGTAACATTGAGAGGGAGAGATAGCAAATATGGGTACAATGGGTGCTTTTTATTAGACGTCGTGAAGTGTATGGGGTTCGGGGTAAAATGGAGGAAGTGGATTGAATGTTGCCTCAAGTCGAGTTCAATCTCCATCCTTATCAATGGATCCCCCACCCGGGAATTCTTGATAAGTAGGGGGGTTAGGCAAGGAGATCTCCTATCTCCCTTTCTTTTCATCCTTGCGGCTGAAGGGTTAAATATTCTATCAAAATTAGCCTTGGATAAAGGGTTGTTCAAAGGGGTCGAGGTTGGAAATGATAAAGTTTTGGTGTCACATCTTCAATACGCGGATGACACAATTTTTTCGGGGAGTGGGATCGGTCGAATATCAGTAGCCTTGGGAAACTTTTAAAGTGCTTCGAACTCGCTTCGGGTTTGAAGGTCAACTTTCAAAAAAGTAGTGTGTTTGGTATTGGAGTTGAGGAGATGGAAACCAACTTTGTTGCTAATTTCCTGGGTTGCCGAGTTGGCTCTTTTCCTTGTACGTATCTCGAACTCCCAATCGGGTCCAAAATGAATAAAGTTAATGATTGGGGTGTGGTAATTGACAAGTTCAAGAAGCGTCTTTCAAGTTGGAAAATGCGTTCGTTGTCATTTAAAGGTCGGGTAGTTCTCATCAAATTGGTCTTAAACAGTCTTCCATTGTACTATTTTTCGCTCTTTCGTGCTCCGCCTAGTGTGATTAAACAACTTGAGAGTGTGAGAAGATCTTTCTTTTGGAGGGTGGGTCGGATACAAGCAAAATATCATGGGTAAAATGGGAAAATATCATCACTTCTTACGGGAACGGGGGGTTAAACTTTGGTTCACTAAAAGCGAAGAACCTTGCCTTACTAGGGAAATGATGGTGGAGGTTCTTGATCGAAACCGACTCCCTATGGGTCAAGGTGATTCGTAGTGATGTCAGAGCTAAGGGGTATAAAATACTATTAAATTTTAGCAGGAAATACTATTAAATACGATACAATTGTACTCAAGATATTTATTTATTTATAGAATGGATATACTTAAACCTTGCTACAACACTTATAGGCAGTGTACCTAATCGTACAGTAGTGTAGTTTTTAGTAAGTCCGGTTCGTTCCACAGGGAAAATCTTTTTCACAAAGCTTAACGCTATATTAGTTTAAATTTATAAAATACAAATATATATATAAGTAATATTATTATAAAGGGGGTTTTTACCGTTTAATGACCGGTTTGTCGATTTTAAAAACTTTAGTTGCAGTTAAAACAAAATGTAAAATATTAAATAAATAAAAGACTTAATTTAAAGCGTAAAGTAAATAACGATAATGAAATTGCGAATAATAAAAGTGCGATAAAAAAACTTGCGATAATTAAAAAGTACGATAATTAAAAGTGCAATTAAATACAATAACAATAAATAAAAATGAGATAATTAGAAGTGCAATTAAATATAAAATAAAGGAAATTAAATATGAAATAAAAGAATTATGCTTATTTAAACTTCCGTAATCATGATGTTTGACGTGTTGATTTTAGTTTTATGCCCATGGGTTAATTGTCCTTTGTCCTGGATTATTTAATATGTCCGTCTGGTTTTTGTCCATAACAGTCCATCAGTCATAAATATAAAGTGCGAGTGTCCTCGTCAAATTATCCTTATACCCGAAGTTAAATATTCCAACTAATTGGGGACTTAAACTGTAACAAGATTTTAATACTTTGTTTAATAATTACATCAGGATGTCGACTGAGTGTAACCCAAGGTTTTAATACTTTGTTATCAATTATGCCAAGTGTCCTTGTACATAATTTCACCCTTGTTTTAATAATTCTAGTGGCTATTAATCCATTCCCGTGTCCGGTTAAATGAACGATTATTCGTACATATAAATATCCCGCCCATCGTGTCCGATTGAGTGTATATGGTTATTTATAGGGACGTCCAATTGTAAATCTTTATATTAAAATTAACAAACTATCATTTAGTTAAACAAATATAAAGCCCATTAATAGCCCATAGTCTAATTTTCACAAGTGTCGTTCTTTTGTCCAAACCCCAATTATGGTACAAAGCCCAATTACTCAATTTTAGTAATTAGCCCAACATCATGATTACTTCGTTTTAAATAAGCATAATAATAACTTAGCTACGAGACATTAAATTAAAAAGGTTGAACATAACTTACAATAATTAAAAATAGCGTAGCGTTACACGGACAGAATTTCGACTTACACCCTTACAACATTCGCTAACATACCCTTATTATTAGAATTAAAATTAAAATTAAAATTAAAATATAAATATAAATATATACTACGTATATAGATAGAGAGATTGATATTATTGATATTTTGCGATCAAACTGCGTTTGCTTTTATAGGGATTTGAGTCCAGGTGAGCTCCGCGACTCGCGCCCTTTTTGCTCTTCAAACTCCGCGAGTCGCGGAGTTTGTAATTACAGCTCACCCAGCTTTGGCTCTTTGTTTACCGACGGTTTATTATATAAATATAATATATATATAATTTATATATATATAATTAATTATATATTATATCATATTTATATACATAGTTAACTTGTAATTTTTAGTCCGTTGCGTCGAGCGCTGAGAGTTGACTCTGGTCCCGGTTCCGGATTTTCGAACGTCCTTGCGTACAATTTAATATCTTGTACTTTGCGTTTTGAATCTTGTACTCTTGTAATTTTGAGACGTTTCTTATCAATAATTGGAACCTCTTTGATTGTATTTTGTACTTTTGAGCTTTTTGGTCGTTTGCATCTTCAATTCGTCGAATCTGTCTTTTGTCTTCACCTTTTATTATTTTAAACGAATATTACTTGTAAATAGAACAATTGCAACTAAAAGCTTGTCTTTCTTGAGGAATAATGCTATGAAATATATGTTCGTTTTTAGCATTATCAAATATTCCCACACTTGAGTGTTGCTTGTCCTCAAGCAATATAGTCTTGAAATACTAGAATCACTTCTTTATTCTTCACACTTTGTACATCAGTGATTTCTATACGGCGGTATAAACAATGATAGTAACGATATGGTTTACAGTCCCACATGACTATAAAATTTAGATCCTTTAAGGAAATTGGATCTTTATGAAAACATTTGATCTTTTGAAAATTTTAATCTAGCTTTTACTCTAGATTAATTTTCTGGAATAACCCTTCACCGGTGTTTGCAAAAGATTTTTGTGGGTTTGTGTGGGTTTCAGATTTGAAAATTTTAGCTCAACACTTGTGGTTTTGTGTTACCCACTTGCTAACCTTGTATTAGGAAAGCAACACGTCCAGTTCACTTGTCCCGTATATTACCTTTCGATAAACTACCGTCCGGTTGTAAAGGAAAGCGTTGAACAAGCAACTGTTAAGGCAATGTCCCCTGACATGCTTTTAATTATGGTCTATAACGTGTCGGACGCAATTACTATCCTTGGTAGGAGCAATAGTAAAGCTCACCCTTATAATTTTTCGGTCTGGCACAAGGTCTTGTCTTTGACCATGCTATGCAACCACCGTTCTTACGGTTGACACCCGATTTGGTTCAGATGACCTAATGAATTCCAGGTGAATTCCTAGGATTTTACGTTCAATGGTAATGAACGTATTGAAAATAGGGTTTTCAGAAAACAAATCGGTTTGTAATTTTTGATCAAAATATTTTCTCGTTCAAGCTCGAGTTTAGATATCATTGAATTCCATGAGTTTGAATTCTCAATCTTTAAGGTCAATCTCTAGGATTGAGTAATATCAGTCTTAAAAGCTGATTTTTGATCTTTAAGGAGATTATCCTTTCTGGGGATCTGATTCATTTGTCTTATCCAGCTAATTTGCACGGTGCCCCCCCCATTGTATGAGATAAATCCTTCTCATGGTTAGGATAAATCTGACCACTTGGCGACCCTGTTTTATGCTGAGGTCCGTGGATTTCCTGCTGATTTTAGAGATGACTTTTCTAGATTTTTCATCAACCTACAGCTGGTCTGGACGACAACTTCATGACCTAAATCAAGAAGCGCGTTTCTTTTTTGGAAGACTTTACTTCCTTTTAATGATGGAATTGATTCATCGTGTAGATCCAACTCTTCTTTTCTTTCATCGAGTAAAACAGTTTAGTTTAGTCCAAAGCAAAAGTATTTTCAGTTATTTGTTACAGAAATATGTGACATATGTTTAAAATATCTTGGTAAATTTTTCCACACTTGGCTTTTATTTTTCTTTTTATTGTCCTCTATTCCATTTTAAATGAATTTTAACATTTTGGTTTGTTTCTCAATTTATGTCCTTTCCGAGGTAACAATAATTTCGGTGTTAAAACCTAGTTTTATCATTCATAAATATGTATAAACATGATTTTGAGTTCATTTAATTGAAAATTTTGAAAAATTTTACTAGAATTGGGTAGTCAGTATATAAGACTAGGGCTGTTCTTTATTATCAGAGAGCACTAGATTCTAATACAACTACTGCTTTACTAGTATTTTTAATGGTAACCAAGTGTTTAAGATAAAAATCCGAAAGAATTTAACCCCTTCCCACACTTAAGATCTTGCAATGCCCTCATTTGCAAGAAATCAGTAACAATTTAAATTATTGAGGGTGATTAGCGTAGAAAAATGATTAAATTTTACCAAAGTTTCCAAACATATTGGCGTTTGTTTTCTGAATGATAAATGGTGCATATCATTTGTTCATTCCGTCTTGTTGTTATTTCACATATATTTTGCATCTTGTCGTCAAAATTAGTTGCTTTTGCTGAACTTAATGCCAGTCTTTGAAAATGCGTTGTTTTTCCCTGTTGTGTACATAAGATAAACTGCAAACATATATACATATTTTTGAAGTTTGGTATATTACCCCACATTCAAAAATTATTAAAATCTAATAATAAAAGTTAGAAAATTATAAAAACTATTACAATATTAACATAAGTATTAAATGTATCAACATTATAAATAATAAAATAAATAAAACTAAGTAGACTAGGGATGATACTGATACCAGCAGGGGTTCCATGCATAACCATATGTGTTATAAAATGCTTCGGCTGGGTTATACGTAGGATACGGTGGTTGGATCTCTATAGACCAGGGAGGAAATACGGGCGATGGAGTAGGAATATAGTTTCTACCTATTTGTTGGCAATAAGCTATGATTTGGTTTTGATGAACTTGCCAATCTTCAAATGCTCGATGTCTAGCATTTTCGTACTCTTGTGAAGCTATAAACCTTTGCATTTCTGTCATTTCATTTCCCCCTCCCACATTACCTGGCTGTTGGTTTCTCTCAACCTGTGGATGTCTACCATTATATCGTACTGCGGCGTTATTTCGCCTCTTCAAAACTTTAGCACCATGGTATACATTTAAACCAATTGTATCGTGGGGTTCTGGTTCTTCGATTAGTAATCCCCCCCGACTTATATCCACATCGAGATATTCAGCAATCAAAGTTATAAATATACCACCTCCTATTATGCTATGCGGTCTCATCCCCCTAATCATAGCTGATAAATAATAACCCACACAATACGGTATACTTACAGCGCTTTGTGGGTCTCGAATACACATATGGTAAAACAAATCCTGTTCATTTACCTTTTCCTTATTCTTACCTCTTTGTGTAATCGAATTAGCTAAAAACCTATGAATTACTCTTAACTCTGCTCTATCTATATCCAAATAAGAGTAATTTCCCCCTTTAAATCGGTGATGGCTAGTCATTTGACTCCATACACCATGTGTATCAAAATTTTCATCAATCTTTCTACCATTTAATATCAACCCTCTACAATCGGCAGATGCTAACTCCTCAGGCGTATATATACTACACAATAATTCTTCACACCATACTTTATATACAGGTCTACGTATGTTGAATAAACGTACCCAATCGTTAAAAGTAGAATTACCATACCTCTGTGTAAGTAATTCCCTAATTGGCCCGGCTAATTCTACAGCTTCTAACGGTGCCCATTCTATTACCCTAGGTACTTCAACAGCTTTAGAATGAAGAGTATGCAAGCCCCTTTGGTATTTTGGATAATCTATCCAAAGTCTGTCAAATCTCAAGTTCGGGTGCAACTCTTCCAAGTGCATATCTGAAAATGTCATAACTGGATGAGGTATATCTTGTTTATAATAGCTATCAACATCCTGTTGTTCCGCATTCTCAGGAGGAGCATTGCGAGCTTGGGATGAAGATTCACCCCGTTCAGTCATTTTTCTTGAGTAATTCCTTGATAGCATCCTTCTCAACATGATTTTAGTAAAAAATGTGATGATTTTCGGTGAAAAAATTCGGATTTTAGAGGTGATTTTCTGTATTTTCGCAGTTTTATGTGTGTGGTAGTGTGCAGACTGATCTGTTCGGCCCTTTTATTTTTTTTCTGTATTTTTGGAACTCCGCGACTTGCGGTGTTTGACTCTTTCAAACTCCGCGAGTCGCGGTGTTTGATTTTTTTTTTTTTTAACTATCTATAACTTATAAAACAATTAAGTAATTAATTTTAAAATTTTGTTTCCCTTGTTATTTAGGGCGAGGTCGTTTCGGATCGATGTCCTAGTTCGTCCCTCGACAAAATTTTAAAATTTGTCTTTTTGTAGCGATTGTTTTAAAAGCTAAGATTTTTGGGTTTTTTAAATGTTTTTGGCATACTTTAAGTCAATAAGTTTAAAAATAATGATAATAAAAGTTCTCGTCCCTCCCTCGGGTAAAGCAATTTCGGTTCAAAGACCTAGTCTTCAACTTACGACGAATTTTAAAAATCATATTTTTAACTTAGCGAAATAAAGTAAATTTTTGTTTTTAAATTCACACCACTTAAATTTAAAATGCATAAAATTAAAAATTCATATTTTAAAAATTAAAAATTCACACCAAACTTAATTTAAAAATTAATATTATAAATTCACACCAAACTTAAATTATATTTTTGTTTTTATACATGCAAACTTATATTAAAAATATTAATTTTTCAAATATTTACAATTTTAAGTATATTGATTTTAAAAAGTTTACAATATTATTTTAATATTAATTTTAAAAACAAAGTAAAAATAAAATTAAAAATCTTTTTGGCTTTTATCCCACTTTAATCAATCAAATATTATCAAAAATATGCGCCCCTCTTTTCGGTAAAGTAATTTCGGTTCCATGACCTAATTCAACTCATGACGAATTTTTGAAATATTTTGGGTTGATTGATTAAAGATATTTATACCTTAAGAATAAACGTTAAATTTCGCAGTGATGTAATAAAATTTTTGTATGATATCAATAATTTTGGTCGCCAAACCTAATTTTATCGAATACCAATTTAATACTTTATAGCGAACAAATTAGCGTTTATTATCAAAAGGTTAAAAATGAAAATAAAAAAAAATAAAAACTGTACAGACTTACCTGTGAGATAGTATTCTTAGTGATATGATCTATCTCACTCATAAGATAGTCGGTTTAATTGGTTTTCCATAGCTACAAAGGCGTAACCTCAAGCATTCAGTGTTTTTTCTTCTAAACATATGAACGGTCCGTCTCTGCATAAAGTAACAAATTCGATGTTTGAATAGGTTTGATTATTTGAACATTTACCTCCATGTGACCATTTTCCGTATTTGTGACATCTTTCAAGGTGTCGTGCTCTTCTTTTCGCTGCGGATTTTGATTTTCCTTTACCAAATTGTAACTCATTATCTTCGCATCTGGATTCTTTTCTTACTCCGTCCAATCTTTCTCTGATTACTGATACTATTTCACTCGGAAGTGTGTCATTATTACGTTTAGTGATCAAAGCGTGTAGCATTAGACCATGGTTTAGTTCACAGGCAGTCTTCATTTCCTAAAAAAAATAAAAATTCAGAATGGGGGGAGAAGACTAGTTCTTTAGGGTCTGCTAGGGAAAGACCATTCGGGTTCCATTTTCGAGAACTACACGAAAACAAAAATTCTAACTCTAACAGAAATACATATTATCCTTTAAAGACTTTATTCTCCCCACACTTAGTTAGCTGTGGTATCGAAATTGTGATTAACTTCATTGTCGATTTCCATTGGACTATCTATGTAATGTTTAACTCTGTGACCATTATCCTTAAATTCAATCCCATTTGAATTTATTAATTCTATCGTTCCGTATGGAAAAACTCTTTTGACTATGAATGGTCCAGACCATCTTGATTTCAATTTTCCAGGAAATAGCTTGAATCCTGAATTGAAAAGAAGAACTCTGTCTCCTTCTTTAAATTCTTTTGAACTTCTGATTCTTTTATCATGCCATTTCTTCGTTCTTTCCTTATAGATTAACGAATTTTCGTATGCTTCTTGTCTTAATTCTTCTAATTCGTTTATTTGACTTAACCGTAGACGTCCAGCTTCATGTAAGTCGAGATTACATGTCTTCAAAGCCCAAAATGCTTTGTGTTCAATTTCTACTAGAAGATGACATGCTTTTCCATAAATAAGTCTAAAAGGTGTGGTTCCAATTGGAGTTTTGTAGGCTGTTCTAAAAGCCCAGAGTGCATCCTCCAATTTAATGGACCATTCCTTCGGATTTGATCCTACGGTTTTTTCTAGAATACGTTTTAAAGCTCGGTTGGTATTTTCAACTTGTCCACTTGTTTGTGGATGATATGCGGTGGAGATTTTATGAGTTACTCCATATCTTTTGAGAACTTTCTCAAGTTGATTATTACAGAAATGAGTTCCCCGATCACTTATTAAAGCTTTCGGTGTTCCAAACCTTGCAAAAAGACGTTTTAAAAAGTTGACTACAACTCGTGCATCGTTAGTTAGGAGAGCTTGTGCTTCCACCCATTTAGATACATAATCAATGGCTACGAGAATATAGAGATTATTATGAGATTTTGGAAATGGACCCATAAAGTCAATACCCCAAATGTCAAATACTTCACATACTTGAATGACATTTTGTGGCATTTGATCACGTTGACTTATTTTTCCGGCTCTTTGACATGCATCACAGGATTTGCAAAGAAGGCGTGCGTCTTTGTAAATTGTAGGCCAATAGAATCCAGCATCATAAACTTTTCTTGCTGTTAGTTGAGGCCCATAATGCCCTCCTGTTGGTCCTGTGTGACAATGGTTTAAAATTTTACTAGCTTCATCTCCGAATACACATCGGCGTATTATTCCATCGGGACAACTTTTAAACAGATGTGGATCTTCCCAAAAATAGTGTTTTATATCACTGAAGAATTTCTTTCGTTTTTGGTACGATAATCCTTTTTCAAGGAATCCACATACTAAGTAGTTTGCATAGTCTGCAAACCATGGTATTTCATTATAATCTATCTTCAATAGATATTCATCAGGAAAGTTGTCTTGTATGGCCGATTCATTTAGAACTTCTAATTCGGGATTTTCAAGATGAGAAAGATGATCAGCGGCGAGATTTTCTGCTCCTTTTTTATCTCGGATTTCAATATCGAACTCTTGTAAGAGTAAGATCCAACGGATTAATCTTGGTTTGGCATCTTGTTTCGAAAATAGGTATCTAAGAGTAGAATGGTCGGTATAGACCACCGTTTTTGCTAGAACGAGATATGAACGAAATTTGTCAAAAGCAAAGACAATAGCAAGGAGTTCTTTTTCAGTAGTTGTATAGTTCGTTTGTGCTCCTTGTAACGTCTTACTAGCATAATATATAGGTTGAAATCGTTTTTCAATCCTTTGTCCTAAAACGGCTCCCATTGCAAAATCACTTGCATCGCACATTAGTTCAAACGGTAGATTCCAATTTGGTGTTATCATGATCGGCGCATTAGTGAGTTTCTCTTTAAGAATATTAAAAGATTTGATGCATTCATCTGAAAAGATGAATGAAGCATCTTTTTCTAGGAGTTTATTCATAGGAGTGGCAATTTTAGAAAAATCTTTTATGAAACGTCGGTAAAAACCGGCATGCCCTAGAAAACTCCTAACTCCTCTAACATTGGTGAGATGTGGAAGTTTAGCAATTACATCTACTTTAGCTCTATCCACTTCAATTCCTTCTTTTGAAATTTTATGTCCAAGAACGATGCCTTCTTTAACCATGAAATGGCAATTCTCCCAATTAAGAACTAGATTTGATTGTTCACATCTAATAAGCATTCGTTCCAGATTAACTAGACATGATTCAAATGTATCACCGAAGACTAAAAAGTCATCCATGAAAACTTCCATGCATTCTTCTATCATGTCGTGAAAAATCGCCATCATACACCTTTGAAAGGTTGCAGGGGCGTTGCAAAGTCCAAATGGCATGCGTTTGTAAGCAAAAGTACCATAAGGGCACGTGAATGTGGTTTTCTCTTGGTCCTCGGGTGCTATTGGAATTTGAAAATATCCGAAAAATCCATCAAGAAAGTAATAGTAACTATTTCCGGCTAATCTTTCCAACATTTGATCAATGAAAGGTAAGGGAAAGTGATCTTTTCTGGTGGCGTCATTTAATTTTCTATAATCAATACAAACACGCCATCCTGTTACAGTCCTAGTAGGAATAAGCTCATTTTTTTCATTTGTAATGACAGTCATGCCACCCTTCTTAGGCACGCATTGAACTGGGCTTACCCATGGACTATCAGAAATTGGATAAATTAAACCTGCATCTAGCAGTTTAATAATTTCCTTCTTAACAACATCTTGCATATTAGGATTTAGTCTTCGTTGGCGTTGCACATACGTTTTATGACCTTCTTCCATAACGATTTTATGTGTGCAATACGAAGGACTTATTCCTTTTATATCATGAATCTTCCATGCAATGGCTGGTTTATGAGCTTTTAACACAGAAATGAGTTGTGATTTCTCATTTTCAGTAAGAGAAGACGATATTATTACAGGTAATTCAGATTCACCATGTAAATAAGCATATTCGAAATGGTTTGGAAGTGGCTTTAACTCTAATGTCGGAGGTTCTTCTACCGATGATTTGTATCGATATCTGTCTTCTTCTTTTAGCATTTGAATTTCTTATGTTGTTGGTTCATATCCATTAGCTATTAGTGTAGCTAACATTTCAGCTTCATCAATTGGTTCATTACCTTCTCCTAAAGAACATTCTCCTGTTCCTTGTAATTCTGGAAATTCTTCTAACAATTCTGCATGTGAATCTATAGTTTGAATATAATAACATGTATCATTTGCAGATTGCGGTTGTTGCATTGCTCTATCAACTGAAAAGGTAACACTCTCGTCCTCTATACTTAGGGTCAGTTTCTTACCAAACACGTCTATCATTGCTTTAGCCGTGTTTAAGAATGGTCTTCCTAATATGAGAGGAACTTGAGAATTTTCTTCCATGTCCAGAACAACAAAATCTACTGGAAATACTAAGGTACCAACTTTAACTAGCATGTTCTCCATTATCCCTCTAGGATATTTTATTGATCGATCGGCTAGTTGTATGCTTATTCTTGTTGGTTTCAATTCTCCAAGATCTAGTTTAGCGTATAGTGAATACGGTATTAAATTTATACTAGCACCTAAGTCTGCCAATGCTTCTATTGAACTAAGACTACCCAGAAAACATGGAATTGTGAAACTTCCTGGATCAGATAATTTTTCTGGTATCTTATTCAACAGCACTGCTGAACAATTAGCATTCATAGTAACGGCCGAGAGTTCTTCCATTTTCTTTCTATTTGAGATTAGATCTTTCAGAAATTTAGCATATCTAGGCATTCCTGAAATCACATCAATGAAAGGAAGATTTACATTTATCTGTTTAAACATATCCAAGAATTTGGATTGCTCGGCTTCAAGTTTCTCTTTCTTCATTTTACTCGGGTAAGGAAGTGGTGGTTGGTATGGTTTAACATAAGGTTTATCCTTAGCTGTGTTATCTTCATTAACCTTTTCAACTACCGGTTCTTTTTCCTTATCTTGATCAGGTTGTGGTTCTTGTGGAGTAGGAATAGCTTCATCAGAAGTTACAGGTATTTCAGGTGGTTTAAGTGTTGTACCACTTCTTGTGGTAATAGCTTTAGCTGTTTCATTCCGGGGGTTAGCATTTGTATCACTAGGTAAACTTTCCGGTTTTCTTTCACCTATTAACCTTGCTAGGTTACTTACTTCTTGTTCCAAGTTTTGGATAGAAGCTTGTTGATTTCTAAATGCTTGAGCATTTTGTTCATTAGTTTGTTTTTGAGATGTGAAAAACTGCATTTGAGTTTCAACTAGCTTCATCATCATATCTTCTAAATTCGGCTTTTTATCATCAGTTTGTGGTGGTTTGTTTTGAAAATTAGGTCTTTGCTGGTTGTAAGTATTGTTGGATACTTGTTGATTACTAGGACCTTGTTGGTTGTTGTATGGAATATTTCGGTTATAGTTCTGGTTTTGATTGTAAATCGGTCTTGGCGGTTGATAATTATTCTGATAATTATTTCCAGGCCTTTGGTTTATGTATGAAATATTCTCTCTTTGTTCCATTGTTAATTCAATACTGAGACAATCTTTTGTCAAATGTGGTCCTCCACACTGCTCACAACTAATTCGTATTGAGTGTATATCCTTAGTCATCTTTTCCATTCGTCTCTCGACAGCATCTATCTTTGCAGAAATGGAATCTAAGTCATGGCTAGAATCGGCTCTAGCTGCTTTAGATGATCTAACGATATCTTTTTCTTGGTGCCACTCATGTGAGTGGGAAGCAGTGTTATCAATAATTTTGTAAGTATCAGTTTCGGTTTTCTTCATAATGGAACCACCGGCTGCTATATCGATGTCTTTTCTTGTAGTGATGTCGCATCCTTGGTAGAATATTTGTACTATTTGACAGGTGTCTAAACCATGTTGCGGACATCCTCTTAATAACTTTCCAAATCTAGTCCACGCCTCATATAGAGTTTCATTCGGTTTCTGTGTGAACGTAACAATTTCTCCTTGAAGTCTTACGGCTTTAGATGCCGGAAAGAATTGTTTAAGAAATTTTTCAACTAAAACTGCCCATGTATCAATCGCCCCTTCAGGTAACGATTCCAACCAATTTTTGGCTTCTCCCTTTAAAGTCCAGGGAAATAACATGAGATATATCTGTTCATCCTCCACTTCTCGGATTTTAAATAGAGTGCAGATCCTATTAAAGGTATAAAGATGTTCATTTGAATTTTCCTTCGGCGCACCACTAAATTGGCATTGATTAGTCACCATATGTAGAATTTGTCCTTTGATTTCATAATCTGTCGCATTAATGTCTGGATGAGTAATTGCGTGACCTTGGCCAGTGCGTTTAGCTCTCATTCGGTCTTCCATACTTAAAGGTTCCAGATTTTCCATGATTGAATTTGTTGAATCCGAATCACTAGAGGATTCTGATTTAATGGTTCGTTCCTCAACAATCTTTGTTTGAATGATTGGTGGTTTCGGAGAAAAATTTAATGGTTCAGGATCTATGAATTGTCCCTGAATATTATTCGGATTCTCAATTGTGAGGTCGGGTTCAAAAAATGAATTATCGGAAATTTGAATTGGAGTACTTGGTCGACTGGATGACGATTCTAAAGGAAAATCAACGGCGGTAATATTTGCTAGATATCTTGATCTAGTTACAGGTGGTGAACGTACAAAAGGTGGTGAACGTCTTGCTCGGTGCATTCACTGAATATCCTATTAGTTTTTAAAAGGAAAGAAAAAATTATATAAGTTATCCAATTAATAGACTTTTCTGATTTTGCCCACGTTTCGAATAGCCAAAAGATGCAGCAGAGGGGTAGGATTCGTTTGGTCTCAATATAATTGAGGACTGTTTGGCTCCAATAACCCGGTCCACGTACAAATCCAACTATTACTACGAACCATAAAATTTTGATGTCTATCAATTTAACCACTTAAAATAAATTTTCGTAATTTTAAGAAATTTAGATAAGAAGTAGAATAAAAATCTATGTCCTAAAACTAATATTGCGAGAAATAAGAAAGAAAAAGATAGCGTCGAAAAAGAAAAAGAAAATGGTTGAAAAATAAAAGGCGTCGGAAAATAAGAAATAAAAAGAAATGACTTATAGAACTTAAAAACACTCGACTAACCCAACCTTATTACTATCACTAACTTAAAATTATAATCCCAAATTGAGATTACTAATTGGAATGATAATTGATACATAGGTAAAAGGCGTCTAAAAATATTAAAGCTTACAAGTAAAACTATATCCCAAATGGAAATAACTTAAAAAGAAACTAAAACTTAAAAAGGCGTCGCAAAATTCTAAAGCACTTAAATCTTAGTCTAAAGAAAAGGCACTTAAGGGATTTTACGGCAAAGCCTAAAAATCTAGAAGTAAAAATAACTATGGCAAAAACTATGTTTAAAACTAAAAACTAGCGAAAAACACAAATATTACGTTAAAATAATTAAAAAGGGACAAAAAATAAAAATATACTACAGGCTGTAAAAAAAGTACAATTTTTTATAAAAATATTATTTTTATATTATTTATTTATTAAGAGTGTTAATTTTATAATTTATTTAAATTAATTAAACTAAATATACAAATTATATAAATAAACTAAACTTAATTAATTAAAAATTAAAACCTAATTAGGGTTTTTAATTAATAATAATAATAAAATAATAATTACGTAATTAATGCGAAATTAGGGTTCTGTGTAACCCGTGTCAGACGGCTCCGCGAGTTGCGGTATTCCAGGCAACAAACTCCGCGAGTCGCGGGGATCGAAATTTCAGATGACAGGCTGTTTCGTTTCAGTTTTTCGACGTAATTATTTTTTTTTATTTTTTTTTTTCTGTTTTTAATTTAATTAATATATTTATATAATTTAAATAAAACTTATCTTAAAAAACTAAAATAGAAATAAAATACTTTATAATTTTATAAATAAAAATCTTAAAACTAGATTTATATATGTATTTTTTTTTCAGTTTTTTTTATGTTTTAATAAAAACAAAATATTTAAATAAAACTTATAATTTTTTATAAAATAAAAATAAAGAAACTTTATAAAACTTAAATATTTAACAAACTCTTAAAAATATTTATATATTTATTTTCTTTTTATATTTTCGAATATTTAAAACGTATTTTTACAAAAGCGTATTTTAATAAAAGTAAACTAAAAATAAAAATCATTTTTTTAATATCTTGCGGAGTTCTTTTTTTTTATTTTTTTTTAATATTTAGAGTTGCGCTTTCAGCGTTTAAGTTCCCCGGCAGCGGCGCCAAAAATACTTGATGTCAGAGCTAAGGGGTATAAAATACTATTAAATTTTAGCAGGAAATACTATTAAATACGATACAATTGTACTCAAGATATTTATTTATTTATAGAATGGATATACTTAAACCTTGCTACAACACTTATAGGCAGTGTACCTAATCGTACAGTAGTGTAGTTTTTAGTAAGTCCGGTTCGTTCCACAGGGAAAATCTTTTTCACAAAGCTTAACGCTATATTAGTTTAAATTTATAAAAATACAAATATATATATATAAGTAATATTATTATTATAAAGGGGGGTTTTTACCGTTTAATGACCGGTTTGTCGATTTTAAAAACTTTAGTTGCAGTTAAAACAAAATGTAAAATATTAAATAAATAAAAGACTTAATTTAAAGCGTAAAGTAAATAACGATAATGAAATTGTGAATAATAAAAGTGCGATAAAAAAACTTGCGATAATTAAAAAGTACGATAATTAAAAGTGCAATTAAATACAATAACAATAAATAAAAATGCGATAATTAGAAGTGCAATTAAATATAAAATAAAGGAAATTAAATATGAAATAAAAGAATTATGCTTATTTAAACTTCCGTAATCATGATGTTTGACGTGTTGATTTTAGTTTTATGCCCATGGGTTAATTGTCCTTTGTCCTGGATTATTTAATATGTCCGTCTGGTTTTTGTCCATAACAGTCCATCAGTCATAAATATAAAGTGCGAGTGTCCTCGTCAAATTATCCTTATACCGGAAGTTAAATATTCCAACTAATTGGGGACTTAAACTGTAACAAGATTTTAATACTTTGTTTAATAATTACACCAGGATGTCGACTGAGTGTAACCCAAGGTTTTAATACTTTGTTATCAATTATGCCAAGTGTCCTTGTACATAATTTCACCCCTGTTTTAATAATTCTAGTGGCTATTAATCCATTCCCGTGTCCGGTTAAATGAACGATTATTCGTACATATAAATATCCCGCCCATCGTGTCCGATTGAGTGTATATGGTTATTTATAGGGACGTCCAATTGTAAATCTTCATATTAAAATTAACAAACTATCATTTAGTTAAACAAATATAAAGCCCATTAATAGCCCATAGTCTAATTTCCACAAGTGTCGTTCTTTTGTCCAAACCCCAATTATGGTACAAAGCCCAATTACCCAATTTTAGTAATTAGCCCAACATCATGATTACTTCGTTTTAAATAAGCATAATAATAACTTAGCTACGAGACATTAAATTAAAAAGGTTGAACATAACTTACAATGATTAAAAATAGCGTAGCGTTACACGGACAGAATTTCGACTTATACCCTTACAACATTCGCTAACATACCCTTATTATTAGAATTAAAATTAAAATTAAAATTAAAATATAAATATAAATATATACTACGTATATAGATAGAGAGATTGATATTATTGATATTTTTGCGATCAAACTGCGTTTGCTTTTATAGGGATTTGAGTCCAGGTGAGCTCTACTCGCGCCCTTTTTGCTCTTCAAGCTCCGCGAGTCGCGGAGTTTGTAATTACAGCTCACCCAGCTTTGGCTCTTTGTTTACCGACGGTTTATTATATAAATATAATATATATATAATTTATATAATTAATTATATATTATATTATATTTATATACATAGTTAACTTGTAATTTTTAGTCCGTTGCGTCGAGCGTTGAGAGTTGACTCTGGTCCTTGTTCCGGATTTTCGAACGTCCTTGCTTACAATTTAATATCTTGTACTTTGCGTTTTGAATCTTGTACTCTTGTAATTTTGAGACGTTTCTTATCAATAATTGGAACCTCTTTGATTGTATTTTGTACTTTTGAGCTTTTTGGTCGTTTGCGTCTTCAATTCGTCGAATCTGTCTTTTGTCTTCACCTTTTATTATTTTAAACGAATATTACTTGTAAATAGAACAGTTGCAACTAAAAGCTTGTCTTTCTTGAGGAATAATGCTATGAAATATATGTTCGTTTTTAGCATTATCACGTAGCATTCACGGGTTGACCGCGGGTTTATTGTTGGAAGGTGAGTCACATCATCGACCTACAATAGGCTCTTGGCGCAACATTCTTTTTGCAGGTGATTTGATAGAAGATCTTCAGGTTCCTTTCAAGATTTCGTTCGTGAAAACTATAGGTGATGGTGGTACACCTTCATTTTAGCATGAGCAATGTGTAACGACCCTGGATTTTCCAACTTATATTATTAATATTTATTATTAATACTTGTGCTTTAATAAATGTATGCTTATACATTTTACTTGTCACCGTAATTGACTTTCCATTTCCCGACTTGTATTTTCGACACGTTGTAATGACCTGGAATTTTTCGACCAAATTATACTTATGAGATTAATATTTACATAAATTAAACCATACCAACATGATAATCAATCCAAATTGTTGAGACTTTGTTTTTGAAAAGAGTTTTACACAACGTTTGACCGTCCAATATGACCGATGATATCACGAACTATATAACATACGATAATTATACGTTTGTGTATATATATGTATTTATATATATTTAACATGATCTAAGGATGGTTTAACATCTCATTGTGTACTAATAACAATGAGTTATAAGTATATTTTGAAACAACTAACTTAAGTTTTCAAAACGATAACTATACGTAACATTCTTTGATATATATACTTATAATATATAATGCTTATACACGTATCGTATATATAACGTATTTAATCACTTTTTAAGGACTTAAATACATAAAACAATGTAAGTATATTCACAAAAGATAGCTATATTTGAATTCTTGTTCCGTTTCCTCAAGATTTCTATACGTATATCTAGGGTATATGTACCCGTATCATACCCAGCTTCTATACGTATTTACTATTGGTATATACACATCAAATCAATATCCTAATCAACATTATTACTGCCCTAGATATGAGGTAACTAATATTTGTCAAGTAGTATGAATTATTAGTAAGAAAACAAAATTAGGAATCCTTTTCTTTCTTTATAAACTAAAAACGTTTTTATAAATGAACACCATTTCTTCACTCCATTTTCCCATACCTACACCCTCATTTCTCTCTCAAAATACTCCTAACTTCATAATTTATCATCTCCAAGCATTTTCCCCATCATTTAGCTTCAATTACAAGCCTTAAACACCATAAGAAAACTCTTTCAAGAACATATCAAAATAACCACCCATTTGAAGAAGTTTACTTCCAACCTTTTGATCTAACTCCACCACTCTTTGATTCCAAGATTATTTCTTATCTTTTGCAGTAACTTTTTCCAAGTAACTTAAGGTAGTAACCTTGTTCATAATCTTATTCAATTCATATTCATATAGCTATCTTATTTTGTGGTATAAAATTTTAACAACAAGAACATAGTTTGAATGATTTCAAACTTGTTCGCAAACTAAATAGATCCTTCTAACTTGACTTTTAAAACACTTCAAGACCTGTAACATATCATAATGATATGCTAACCTAACAAGATATAACTTGGTTTTACAAAGAACATCTTAAAAACTGAATCTACGTTGTCGGAGTGCAACCGGGGGCTGTTTTGGGTTGGATAATTAAAAACCATCTTGAACTTTGAATTGGAAGTTCATGTTCTGGAAAAATGATATTTCTTATGAATATGTTAACACATAAAAATTTCATGGTTTAACTCAAAGTGTAAGTATTTTTAGAAAAATGATCATTAAATGTTGTTTTTATGATGGAAAATGATCACTTTCATAAGTTTCACCAAAGTTTGACCTATAACCTATGATTTCGAACACAAACTAAGGTATTTTCAGTTCATATTCTTAAAATTTGACTCGATCCAAGGAAGTGGCAAGTTGAACCAACAAAAACGGAGTTGTAATGAAGAAACTACGACTAAAACAAGATTGGGTATCTGAAGCTAGTTTAGCTACGAAAATATTTGGAGAAAAAGTAAATTAATCATATCTTTTCTAATTAATATGATATTTTATATATAATTACTTATGATTTGATTTTATATATTTCAGGACCACCCATAAACAACACGAGAAGATTAATCATAAGACCTCATGATTGTACGCAACACGTCATTTGACAACACGGTACTTTATGTACGCAACACGTCATTTGACAACATGGTACCATGGGTCGAGATTAATTCTGATCAATACGAATATGATGGGGTCTTTATTTATTTTATTTAAGCAACTAATTGTGGACCACTAACATCGGACTGCTAACTACGGACTAAGAAAATATTAAAAGTATATATATATGTAACGATTACTTAAAAAAGAAAATATGTTGATATATTATATATATGGTTAGGTTCGTGATATCTATCGGAGACCAAGTCGAATTAAATACCTTCAAGGCAAAAGTGAGTTTCATTTGCTACCTTTTATATATATTTTTGGAACTGAGAATACATGCGCTATTTTTATAAATGTTTTACGAAATAGGCACAAGTACTAAAACTAATTCTACGTGGGTTTAAACCAGAAATATACCCTTAGCTTGGTAACATTAAACTACTTGTCTATGTACGGTAGGCGCGAATCCTAAAGATAGATCTATTGGGCCTGACAAACCCCATCCTGACTATGGGATGCTTTAGTACTTCGAGGTTATTTTAAACACACCTGATCTGGTGTACTTCAGAGGGTAAAACATGCACGTTAAGGCTTGTTACCGGGTGCCTACAACTTATAAGAATACTTTTATACACTTGCGAGTGTACATATATTTATAAACGGAAATCTTGTGGTCTATTAATATATTGAAATGATTGTTATGATAAACCTATGAACTCACCAACCTTTTGGTTGACACTTTAAAGCATGTTTATTCTCAGGTATTAAATAAATCTTCCGCTGTGCATTAGCTCATTTTAAGGATATTACTTGGAGTCATTCATGGCATATTTTGAAAGACGTTGCATTCGTGTCATTGAGTTCATCAAGATTATTATTAAGTCAATTATAGTTAGATATATTATGAAATGGTGTGCATACCGTCAATTTTCGTTGTAAAGAAAGTTTGTCTTTTAAAAACGAATGCAATGTTTGTAAAATGTATCATATAGAGGTCAAATACCTCGCGATGTAATCAACTATTGTGAATCATTTATAATGTATATGAACGGGTCCTTTCAGTTGGTATCAGAGCGGTGGTCGTAGCGAACCAAGTCTTGCATTAGTGTGTCTAACTAGTAGTTGTTAGGATGCATTAATGAGTCTGGACTTCGACCGTGTCTATATGTCAAAAGTTTTGCTTATCATTTTTAGTCGGAAATCATCTGCTTATCATCCTTAGAAAATTACCTGCTTATCATTCATAAGTCCAGATACGTTTTACTGCATTTACTGCATTGATAGTGTATAGACGAATTCTTATCTTAGCATATCTGTTATTACGAACTTTGACTGATATCTTTTCAAAGATTCTCCGTAATTTACGGGATTTTGGTATTATATATACATATGTAAATTATGTATTGAAGAGTACCAAATATAACTCCTATAATCTATTCCATACCATAATTCATTTTCCCCATTATACAAGATGGATTCCGCATCTAGTTCGAATTCTTCAGATTCCGACAGTTATGCCGATATGGATTTCCATTCGGGCTCCGAAAGCAGCGTCACCGGAATGGATCAACCAATTTCCCATCATCTATTCTGGATGAATTGGGGATGGGTTCGTAATATACTAAATCACTGGAGACAAGAAGAAGGTGATCCATTCCATCCACCAAATTGCCCTCTTGGCGATGAACCTGAAGCACTTACCGGCGAACCTATTCGAAACACCATTTTCTCTCTCATTTCTAGAGTATCTCATCACGATTATATACTATCCCATATTACAAATCTTTTTCATTCACTCGCTCCAACCGCCAATCATCCCGGTGTACTAGCAGAAGTTAACGAACTTCGTGCTCGCGTGACGGCTTTGGAGAATATGGTGCGAAGATTGCAAACACCAGCAGCAGCACCAGCAGCATAATCAGCACCACCATCAATAACATCAACAATACCATCATCACCACTAACAAACAACATCCGCATCACACGTCTCGACATCATAATTTGTCCCACAAACATCAACATCATACGCACCATAGATACCAAGGAGTACCAACAATAATGAACGATGAAGTATTGATCCATAACTTCATTGATATTCTGCGAAGAATATGTGGTTTCAAAAAGTTTTAGAGATTTCTTATTCTAGCTCAAACCGAAAAGCAAATGAGATTAATATCATATTAACTCATTAAATTCATGATTTCATCTGAAGAAAATATATATGTATATATGTTTTCATAAAGATTGTAATTAAAAGTTCTTTTGTACAAAATATTAATGGTGAAATTTTTTTTAACGGGTAGGTAATACCCGAGGAATAAATAGATTTCATCTTAATAAGTTACATTGTACATTCGTTGAAGCTGATTCAACAGTCATTTACTATCCTACTTACAACCACCGATATACGTATCCGTTCACCGCAGAATAACCATTTTCATTCAATTTCATATTTGGATTTTGACTTCCCAGAATCCAACAAGTGGCATATGAAGAAAACATATGACAAAATAAAATCTGTTAGAAACAAACAAATTAACTATGAAAAATTTTGTTAAGAATCCACGCTAACTGTTCCAGCTAACTGTTCCTAGCTAACTGATTACATTTTATTTATCGCAGTTTATTTATCGCACTTTTATTTATCGTCATTTAATTTCTGTAATTATTTTACGCACTTTAAATATCGGGACACGTATACAATGTTTTGACATATCATATCAATGCATCTATATATATTATTTGGAATCACCATAGACACTCTATATGCAGTAATGATCGAGTTCTCTATACAGGGTTGAGGTTGATTCTACAATAATATATATAGTTTGAGTTGTGATCGAGTCTGAGACGTATACGGGTTACGACACGTATTAATTAATTCGTATATTATATATTAAACTATATATAAATTATTGAACTGTTACTGTGGACTATCGACTGTGGACTAATGACATTGGACAATTAAAATGAATTAAAATATTGATTATAACATATGAAACTAAACATTTCTTCAAGATTGCCACTTGATTTCATCTTAAACCTCATTGTATCTCGACGATTACAATCAGCGTTCAAATCTATCATGATTCTTAAAAACACCTCAATCGAGAGGATAAACCAACCGCACTTCATCTACGAAAGAAAAGATTGATGCATATAGTTATGCACCTGAAAAAAAAACCCTCGGAAACTGAGTAAACGTTTGAGACGTATCTGTTCTAGTTCCTTTGACATTGTTATTACTGAAGATCATTTTGCAATCCCTTTCCAAAGTAGCTAATTTTGTCACAGCTCCAGCAAGTCAACTCTGACTTTTCATCCGAAACAACTTTATTATAACCGCGATATATATGCGTACTCTTTATTGTTACTGGGGAACCTTTTATATTCCACAATATTACCATCAGCGATTAATCATTCTAAAAACATAATTCTCCTGAAACTACCTCGGTTTGATAATCGATGACCCAGATCAGTTAACTTTGAAAATGCTGACGAAGCAGCATGTTGTAGATGATCTTAATGGCCAAAAGTTTGATGATAAAGAAAGGAGTGTTAGGAAAGCTCGATAGAAAATTTAGTACCGAAAAGCGGATTATGCGAAACTATGAAGAAAGCCGTGGACAAATCACAAAGAATAAGTTTGCCTTCAAAGAATCCAAATGATTCTGTGCCTGCTGAAATCGTTAGCAAACATCTTATTTCTCATTCTAAACCTTCACAGACAAATCTTCTTCATCATCCATTGATATTAGAAATTCTAAGATATTCTCGTATGTTCTATTATAAATATCCTCCATATTTCTGGCGATATTTTCACAACTATTCTTATCTGAGATCATTTATCTCTCCGTAATATCTGCAACATAAAAGAAACTGTGTTAGTTTCTAAATTCTGAAACCTTCGAGTTTAAAATATGAATGTTTTGTAGTAGTGTTGGGAACTGAAGCATGGATTAGTATAATATAATGACACTTGATCAACGTCATTATATTACAGTAAGTCATGGTGAGTTTCTAATGAAGCATGATGATTCACAGTACCGTCATCATGTGTCATTTACATGACTCTTACATTCTATTTAATCTCTAAACATATCAAGAGAATATTTTTCTGGATGACTCGGTCTTCTCCAGGGTATTCTGGTAATTTAACAAATCAAAATCGTTCTATTACCATTTTCTTCTTAGAGCATTAGCTATGTTCATTCTGAATTTCATATCTACGAATTCCGGACCATTACTCGCTTGACTCGAAGTCGGGAAGAGAAAACGAAAGCATGAAGCTCCGAAAAATAATGAAGAATATAAACTCCGATAATAACCCCGAAATTACAAACCGTGTATATCGATGTAGCAATATAGAGACACGGGAGAATTAGAAACACTATAAACACAAGAGTATAGTAGAAGTAAATAGATTCTTCTGGTGGTAGATGAAAAAGAAGAATGACAGATATAAAAGTTAGGAGTATATCAAGAATCAGGACTGGATGGAGCATATTGATGAATGCTTTAAAGTAAGAATCAAGGGAGAAAGAATAGAAGGTGTGATTCGTGGAAAATAAGGAAACGAAGGGGTGAATTTATAGTGAAATATCCGACAGAGCAATCGAAACAGATTATTGCATATAATCAAAGAAGATCCTGATTTTCTTAATCACTAAAGAACCAAATCTTATTACGTAAGATTCTCTTTAAACCCCTTAAATCCCGAAAATCAATCATAACTACGTCATCGGTTAAGACGAATATATTTTACTCATCTCACTCTTTTACGATAGTCTCATTTATATTCTTCGCATAATCGAATCGTTTTATCTACATTACTCAATGATGATAAAACTCCATTATCACCTTATATTTGTCATGAAAACCTTCTTATTGTTATCCATAACAACCTCTATCAAATTTCGGGGACGAAATTTCTTTAACGGGTAGGTACTGTAATGACCTGGAATTTTTCGACCAAATTATACTTATGAGATTAATATTTACATAAATTAAACCATACGAACATGATAAGCAATCCAAATTGTTGAGACTTTGTTTTTGAAAAGAGTTTTACACAACGTTTGACCGTCCAATATGACCGATGATATCACGAACTATATAACATACGATAATTATACGTTTGTGTATATATATGTATTTATATATATTTAACATGATCTAAGAATGGTTTAACATCTCATTGTGTACTAATAACAATGAGTTATAAGTATATTTTGAAACTACTAACTTAAGTTTTCAAAACGATAACTATACGTAACATTCTTTGATATATATACTTATAATATATAATGCTTATACACGTATCGTATATATAACGTATTTAATCACTTTTTAAGAACTTAAATACATAAAACAATGTAAGTATATTCACAAAAGATAGCTATATTTGAATTCTTGTTCCGTTTCCTCAAGATTTCTATACGTATATCTAGGGTATATGTACCCGTATCATACCCAGCTTCTATACGTATTTACTATTGGTATATACACATCAAATCAATATCCTAATCAACATTATTACTACCCTAGATATGAGGTAACTAATATTTGTCAAGTAGTATGAATTATTAGTAAGAAAACAAAATTAGGAATCCTTTTCTTTCTTTATAAACTAAAAACGTTTTTATAAATGAACACCATTTCTTCACTCCATTTTCTCATACCTACACCCTCATTTCTCTCTCAAAATACTCCTAACTTCATAATTTATCATCTCCAAGCATTTTCCCCATCATTTAGCTTCAATTACAAGCCTTAAACACCATAAGAAAACTCTTTCAAGAACATATCAAAATAACCACCCATTTGAAGAAGTTTACTTCCAACCTTTTGATCTAACTCCACCACTCTTTGATTCCAAGATTATTTCTTATCTTTTGCAGTAACTTTTTCCAAGTAACTTAAGGTAGTAACCTTGTTCATAATCTTATTCAATTCATATTCATATAGCTATCTTATTTTGTGGTATAAAATTTTAACAACAAGAACATAGTTTGAATGATTTCAAACTTGTTCGCAAACTAAATAGATCCTTCTAACTTGACTTTTAAAACACTTCAAGACCTGTAATATATCATAATGATATGCTAACCTAACAAGATATAACTTGGTTTTACAAAGAACATCTTAAAAACTGAATCTACGTCGTCGGAGTGCAACCGGGGGCTGTTTTGGGTTGGATAATTAAAAACCATCTTGAACTTTGAATTGGAAGTTCATGTTCTGGAAAAATGATATTTCTTATGAATATGTTAACACATAAAAATTTCATGGTTTAACTCAAAGTGTAAGTATTTTTAGAAAAATGATCATTAAATGTTGTTTTTATGATGGAAAATGATCACTTTCATAAGTTTCACCAAAGTTTGACCTATAACCTATGATTTTGAACACAAACTAAGGTATTTTCAGTTCATATTCTTAAAATTTGACTCGATCCAAGGAAGTGGCAAGTTGAACCAACAAAAACGGAGTTGTAATGAAGAAACTACGACTAAAACAAGATTGGGTATCTGAAGCTAGTTTAGCTACGAAAATATTTGGAGAAAAAGTAAATTAATCATATCTTTTCTAATTAATATGATATTTTATATATAATTACTTATGATTTGATTTTATATATTTCAGGACCACCCATAAACAACACGAGAAGATTAATAATAAGACCTCATGATTGTACGCAACACGTCATTTGACAACACGGTACTTTATGTACGCAACACGTCATTTGACAACATGGTACCATGGGTCGAGATTAATTCTGATCAATACGAATACGATGGGGTCTTTATTTATTTTATTTAAGCAACTAATTGTGGACCACTAACATCGGACTGCTAACTACGGACTAAGAAAATATTAAAAGTATTAAAAGTATATATATATGTAACGATTACTTAAAAAAGAAAATATGTTGATATATTATATATATGGTTAGGTTCGTGATATCTATCAGAGACCAAGTCGAATTAAATACCTTCAAGGCAAAAGTGAGTTTCATTTGCTCCCTTTTATATATATTTTTGGAACTGAGAATACATGCGCTATTTTTATAAATGTTTTACGAAATAGGCACAAGTACTAAAACTAATTCTACGTGGGTTTAAAACAGAAATATACCCTTAGCTTGGTAACATTAAACTACTTGTCTATGTACGGTAGGCGCGAATCCGAAAGATAGATCTATTGGGCCTGACAAACCCCATCCTGACTATGAGATGCTTTAGTACTTCGAGGTTATTTTAAACACACCTGATCTGGTGTACTTCAGAGGGTAAAACATGCACGTTAAGGCTTGTTACCGGGTGCCTACAACTTATAAGAATACTTTTATACACTTGCGAGTGTACATATATTTATAAACGGAAATCTTGTGGTCTATTAATATATTGAAATGATTGTTATGATAAACCTATGAACTCACCAACCTTTTGGTTGACACTTTAAAGCATGTTTATTCTCAGGTATTAAAGAAATCTTCCGCTGTGCATTAGCTCATTTTAAGGATATTACTTGGAGTCATTCATGGCATATTTTGAAAGACGTTGCATTCGTGTCATTGAGTTCATCAAGATTATTATTAAGTCAATTATAGTTAGATATATTATGAAATGGTGTGCATACCGTCAATTTTCGTTGTAAAGAAAGTTTGTCTTTTAAAAACGAATGCAATGTTTGTAAAATGTATCATATAGAGGTCAAATACCTCGCGATGTAATCAACTATTGTGAATCGTTTATAATGTATATGAACGGGTCCTTTCACACGTGCTTTTCAAGAATAATATTTCGAATATTATTTACGTTCATAATTAATTATTATTAATTATTTCTAATTAACTAATGTAAGTAGTTAATTACTTGGGCTTGTTACTAAGTTGTTGCATACTTATACATGGGCTTTTATTATTGGACTTGGACTATCAAGCCCACCCTACATTTCTTAATGGACTAGTTAGTGAGCCCATCATATTACTAGTGATTTATTAAGGTTAAACAAGATTAATTAAGTTAAGTAAGGAGGCAAAGATGTTTCAAGCATGCAAGCACCAACTTTCCATGCATTTAACCTTATATTCTTCCTAGCATACAACACCCTCACATACATAAAAGAACAAGTTGACCACCCCCCTTTGGGAGCCCAAAACCGTCGGCCTCTTGGTGGGGAGGAGTTCAATTTTTTTATTTAATTTTTTTTTGTTACTTATATGCTAGTATTACTTCATTTTATGTGATGACCCGAAAATTTCTGACCAAATTTAAACTTTATCTTTAAATGATTTAATGTTTTCGACACGATAAGCAAAGTCTGTTAGATTGAGTCTCAAAATTTTAGAACTGTTTCATATATACAATTACCTTTGACTACTCTCGACGATTCATGAATAATTATATGTATGTATATATATATATATATATATATATACAAGTAAAAACGACTTTCCTACAGTAAAACATTATTTGCTACAGTAAAAATGACTTTGCTACAGTAAAACACTATTTGCTACAGTGAAACCGTACTTTGCTACAGTGCTACAGTGAAAATGACTTTGCTACAGTGAACACTTTTTGCTACAGTAAACACTATTTGCTACAGTAAACACTATTTGCTACAGTAAAACTATTTGATGTCGACGAACTAGCAAACAAAAACAAAAAAGGCGGCCATGCATTCGCATGGCAAAAACACTGAAAACTCATGCGATCGCATGGGTCTGAAACCTGGCCACAACTATAAAAGGCGATCCAATTCATTTCAGTGTGCACCTTCTTCTTCTATTACTTCCTCCGTATAAATATAAATATATTATTATTATTATTATTATTATTATTATTATTATTATTATTATTATTATTATTATTATTATTATTATTATTATTATTATTATTATTATTATTAAGATTAATATTATTATTTATCTTAATATTATTATTATTATTAGTAGTATTAGTATTAGACATAAAATACTACGACGAGGTTATGAGCGTGTCACTTTCAAAATAGTTTTCAAGCGGGATAGAGCTAAGGAAATTATGGGTTATTGCCAAAGAGGTTATGGGTAATGTTCGGGGGTATATTTGTAAATCAAACCTAGTGTTTATCATCTCCATTGCATCTACGTACTTTCCTACAATATTGAATCTCAATATTGATATGTAAGCACTCATATTTTATCTTTTATATATTAATTGTGTATCCATGTGTGATGACCCGGAAATTTCTGATCAAATTTAAACTTAATCTTTAACGTTTCTGACACGATAAGCAAAGTCTATGAAGTTGAATCTCAAAATCTTGAACTATTCAATTACCCCTTGATTGTTCTCAACGATTCGCGAACAATTATATGTAAATAGATACATATATTATAACTTGAAAACGTAACAAAGTGTTAAGTAAACGATACTGTGCATTAAACATATTGGTTTGATTATCTGATTGATATATTTAACTATGAAGTTAAAAGATTATTCTAAACGATTGAATTAAAAGATATTTATTGAGTCCCTTAAGGATTATGATATTATTACGGGTCTCTGTTGTAAGGTCCACGTTGATTTGGGAAATCATTAATGTTTAACGGTATTCGGAATTAATGGTAAAGTGTTTGTTTAAATAACGTAATTTGGACACATACAATAATAAGGAATATTAACTGTTAGAATTGAATCTATGAACAACTTGCAACGTATATTTAGAACGTGTTTAAGTATATTGAATATATATTTATGAATATATAGCTTCAGGTTATTTGAAAACAATAATAACATTCGGTTATTGATTCAATTGATATTTAGTTATGTTAATTAGAACTTTTGAGAAATAAACGATGACACATAAATGAATTACATGAATTTAAGTTTAAATGTATAAACACTATGCGATATAACAATTTCAAATGATTTTAAAATGTATTTTAATAAATAGCGAGACAATGATTTATAGAAGTAAATGACCAAAACACTCGAAAGTTTAAGATACACTTTGAGTGATATAATTTAGGGATAATTTAAGGCTATATTTTGACAAAGGTACGTGTCCTAAAATATAAATTACAAGTTTTCTCAGCGTATGAAGGGACACTCGAAAAACCGGAACTGGGACATAAGTCGAGTGACGACGTACGACTTATCGGAACAAAAAATTCAAGTCAACTATGCACGAGAATATAATATAATATATAATTAATTAATATAAATTATATATATTATATATTAATAAATAAATATGTCGACAAACAAGAAAACAAAAGTTTGTGAGCTGGATCAGAGGGCCATGCGATCGCATGGCCTTGAAGCACAAATACCATGCGATCGCGTGGGGTACTTTTTCAGGCCAAGTCTTTATAAAGCAATCGAATTTAGTTTTTGTGATATATATTTCTTTCATCTTACATTCCGTATAACTTATTTATATTATTATTATTATTATTATTATTATTATTATTATTATTATTATTATTAAGATTAATATTATTATTAATCTTATTATTATTAGTATTATTAATATTAATTAGTATTATACATAAAATACTACGACGAGATTATGAGCGTGTCACTTTCAAAATAGTTTTCAAGCGGGATAGAGCTAAGGAAATTATGGGTTATTGCCAAGGAGGTTATGGCTAATGTTCGGGGGTATATTTGTGAATCAAACCTAGTGTTTATCATCTCCGTTACGTCTACGTACTTTCCTACAATATTGAATCTCAATACTGATACGTAAGCACTCATAATTTATCTTTTATATATTAATTGTGTATCCATGTCTAGTGCTCGAGTATATATATTTATACATGCTTGTATGCTAAATTTCATTGCTAAACAGTTTATAATGAATCACGAATTAAATACATATATTACTGGTAAAAGGTATATGATATACATGTTTTTGGAAAGCTGGCGAAAAATCAATGACTTTTCATTTAGATATCGAATAGTTTCGATGAACGGAATGAAAGATATGATCAACTGAATTATGATTGATGATAATTGAAATTGCTTTTGAATCTGCAATTAAGATTTAAACAACTTGTTTACAAGATTGATAAAATGGATTTTTAAATATTACCAGCCGAGTAAATGAATCCTTATATAAGGTACGTCTCGTTTGTTGAACTATTGTCAAAATTGACTTTTTGAAACAACTTTGGATAACTTTTGTATGTCGATATCGAGCATTAGGATTATGATACACTATGACCTGACCTAGCTTGATAGACATTTATTGACCAACATATGTTCTCTAGGTTGAGATCTACGATTATTTAATATTCCGAGTTTCAGTTACATTTTGGTGAACGACTTTATATGCTGCTGAGGTGAGTTTCATTGCTCCCTTTTTAATTGCTTTTGCAATATATATTTTTGGGCTGAGAATACATGCAATTTATTTTAAACGCAATGGATACAAGTACATACTTAATTCTACACTGAGTTTGAACCGAAAATCCCTTAGCTTTGGTAACTAGTAGCTGCCAGTACATAGGATATGGACTGGTGGGCGCGAATAATAGTATATGGATCCATAGGGCTTGACATCCCCATCTGAGCTAGAGCGCTAGCCTTTTAACGGACGTGTGTTATTTGAGTTTAGGACATGTTGGTTTGCGTGTATTAAAACGAATGGGGTATTTATCATTATAACATTAAAGTTTAGTTACCAGGGTGCTCTGTTATGTAGAATCTATTGATAAACGTTTCTGGATGAAACAACTGAAATCTTGTGATCCACTTTTATATACAGATTATGCGAAACACTAAAACTATGAACTCACCAACCTTTGTGTTGACATTTGTTAGCATGTTTATTCTCAGGTTCCCTAGAAGTCTTCCGCTGTTTGCTTATATGCTAGACAAGCTATGTGCATGGAGTCTTACATGACATATTTTTCAAGGAAACGTTGCATTCACCAAATCATCACTATGTATCTTATTTTGACTGCATTGTCAACGGAAGTACTATTGTAAACTATTATTTACGGTGATTGTCTATATGTAGAAATCATCAGATGTCGAAAACCTTTGATTTAAATATTCATTTATGGTGTGCCTTTTCAAAAGAATGCAATGTTTACAAAACGTATCATATAGAGGTCAAATACCTCGCAATGAAATCAATGAATGACGTATTGTCCATATGGATTTGGAGCGATCGTCATAGTTGGTATCAGAGCGTTGGTCCTAGTGAACCAGGTCTTGCATTAGTGTGTCTAACTGATAGTTGTTAGGATACATTCGTAATTCTGGACTTCGACTGTGTCTGCATGTCAAAAGTTTTGCTTATTATTTCTTATCGGAAATTACCTGTTTATCAAACTTTAGTCTTGAGACGTGTTTTTGCATTTATTGCATACACGGTGTATAGACAAATCATATCCTATCATATCTACTACAGTGGATCTTATTTGGCGCTTTTCGAATTTCCCTCCGTAAATTACGGAATCTTTTTACTATATATACGTATGCGAGAAGACGGAGATATCATCCAATATTCAACCCTCAATTCATATCGAGAATCATTTCATAACTTTCTGTGATCACGAAAGATGGCCTCTTCGAATAGACCAAGTTCCTCCAGCTCCAAAGACAGCGTGACAGGAGTGCACCGACCGATCAACTACCGTGATTTCTTTAGAAAATGGGGATGGGTTCGCGAAATACTTACCCTATGGAGAAATGAAGAAGGTACTCCATACCACGAGCCGAATTTACCGCCTAACGTCAGAGTACTCGATCCGCTTACCGGCGAACCTATTCGCAACACCGTTTTCACTCTTTTCGCAAGGATTTTCCACCTCGAAGGTCGACTCGATGTAGTTAAAGATAGTATTCGTCCACTACTCCCGAATTCTAATCAGATAGGATTATTGGAAGAAGTTAGGAGACTTCGAACTAAATATCAAGAATTGACAACCCTTACGGAAGAATGGGTAGAACTAATTCATAGACTTGAGTGTAATGTAGAAACCCTGAAAGTAACGGTGTTCGATTTGGAAGCTAGGCTCACATCTACTACACAGGTACCACAAGCAGTACCAACAACAACAGCAACACCACCATCACACGCCTCAACATCACAATCTGTACCTCGGATATCAACATCATACGCATCATAGGTACCAAGGAGTACCAACAACAATAAATGATGAAGTATTGATTCATAACTTCATCGAAAAAATATTTTACGGCGATTATGTAATTTTTAAAGTTTAGAGATTATCTATTCTAGCCTTAACCATAAATCAGATAGAGTAGAAACCCTGACCGGAATGGTGTATGATTTACAAGCTAGACTTGTTATATCACAACATCAACAGTACCGTCAGCATCATTAGCACCGTCAGCACCGTCAGCATCGTCAGCACCAGCAGCATCTGCTACATCACAAGCTCTGTCAGTTCAAGAAAGCACCATGGACATCAATACGAGTCAACAACGAGTATATTGTATCAATGAGTTATGAAGTATTAACTCAATTCCTCTAAGAATTTATATGTATATCTTATATATATAAATTTTAAAACCATCATAAATCTTTTCGTACTAAGCTATTATGTATGAATTGAAAAAGGGTAAATATTACTCTGTTAATTCATATTACTAATATGCTATGATGTACATCCTTCGTTAACAACTTAACCTTCATTAAATACAATCTCTGTTTCAACTCAATGAATTCCATTTCCTAATAAACCAAGTGTATTATTCAATTACATATTCTGATATTGACGGACCAGAATCAAAGTCATAACTCTGAACCGGTGAAATCATTCTTAGATCTCTACATCTTTCAAAGTTATACTTTGACTTCAAAACTGTGCAAGATCCTTTAGCGTTGTTTTTACCGAAAATAACCTTGCAATTTTTTTTTCAAAGTATCCAGTTTTACCCCACTTCCAACCAGTCAATTTCGACTTTTTAGATTAACCTTATTGTAACCTTGACACATACATTTTTGTTACCGGGGAACCTTTTATGTTCCACCACATTAGCAGTAAATTTACCAATAATTTCATTTATCCTTGACCTTCCGAAAAATCCTTATACTCATTGAAACCATATCATGTACTCATCCACATCTTGTAACGGTAATTGTCATACCAACTACCGGGAATTAGGAATCAGTATTTTGAATCTCGCAGCATTTTCTACGACAACAGTTATATATAGATAACATTTATCTTCTAGACTTACTTACTTCGAATGTGATGTTTCTGAAAAACACCCCAAACTGTGAAACTAGTCCTCTGAATTTTGGAAAAATGCCGATGAAGCAGCAAAAACTGTAAACGACGTTAACAGTCAAAAGTTTGATGATAAAGAATGGTATGGTGGTAAAGCTGAGAAAAAAAGAAGGTTTGGAACTGGAAAACGGATTTAACAGACCATGAAGGAGACAAAGGACAAATACAAGGACCAAACTCTATATTCAAAGAATCCAAATGATTCAGTGTCTGCTGAAGTCATTAGAGAATACCTTGCTCCTTATTCTAAAACCTTTACAGACAATATTATTCATCATCATCTTATCTTAAATATGCTAAGATATCATCGTATCTCCCATTATAAATATCCTCCATATTTCTGAAGATATTTTTCGAAACCATTTTTATCTGAAATCATTACCTCTTCGCAATATCTGCGTTACAATATAAAAGAAACTATTTTAGTTTCTAAATTCTTTAACCTTCAAGTTTAAAATATGAATGTTTTGAAGTAGTGTTGGAAACTGAAGTATGAATTAGTATAATATAATGACACTTGATCAACGTGATTATATTACAGTAAGTCATGCTGAGTTTCTAATAGAACGTGATAAAGGTTCACAAATCACACCCTCATCATGAACCATGTTACATAACTCTTTCATTCTATATAATTTCTAAATATATCAAGAAAATATATTTCTTGATGATTCGGTCTTTTCCGAATGTTCTGGTAATTTGACAAATCAAGATCGTGCCATTACAATTCCCTTCTATGAACATTAACTATGTTCATTTCAAAATCCATACCTATGAATTCTGGACCATTATTCGCTTGACTTGAAGTCAGGAAGAGAAATCGAAAGCATGGAGCACTGAAATATAACGGAGAATATAAAGCCCGATAAAAACACATAAATCACAAACCATGTATATCAATAAGTATTGCAACGTAAAGACACGGGAGAACTAAAAATACTATAAAGCCAAGAGTATAGTAAAAGTGAATAGATTCCTCCGGCGGTAGATGAAAAAGAAGAATGATAGATATGAAAGTTAGGAGTATATCAAGAATCAGAACTGGATGAAGCATTTTCACAATCTTTTGGAAGTATTAAATAAGGAAGAAGATTATAGGAGTGGTGAAAATAAATGAAACGGAAGAGGTCAATTTATAGCGAAATATCAGACATAACAATCGAGGCAGATTACGCATTTAATCAAAGGAAATCTTAATTTCCTTAAATTTCGAAGAATCAAATCTTATTTAGATTATGAAGATTTTCTATTCCTTAAATTCCGGAAATCAATCGTTAATACGTCAAGAGATAAGACGCATCTCTATTCTCCATTACAATAACTTCCCTCATACGCTTCGAGTAATTAGATTGTTTTATCCATATTATTCAACGGTGATAAAAATTCTATTTATCAACTCATATTCGTCATGAAAACATTTTTATTGTTACCCATGACGACCTCACTCAAATTTCGGGACGAAATTTCTTTAACGGGGAGGTACTGTGATGACTCGGAAATTTCTGATCAAATTTAAACTTAATCTTTAACGTTTCTGACACGATAAGTAAATTCTATGAAGTTGAATCTCAAAATCTTGAACTATTCAATTACCCCTCGATTGTTCTCAACGATTCGCGAACAATTATATGTAAATAGATACATATACTATAACTTGAAAACGTAACAAAGTGTTAAGTAAACGATACTGTGCATTAAACATATTGGTTTGATTATCTGATTGCTATATTTAACTATGAAGTTAAAAGATTATGCTAAACGATTGAATTAAAAGATATTTACTGAGTCCCTTAAGGATTATGATATTATTACGGGTCTCTGTTGTAAGGTCCACGTCGATTTGGGAAATCATTAATGTTTAACGGTATTCGGAATTAATGGTAAAGTGTTTGTTTAAATAACGTAATTTGGACACATACAATAATAAGGAATATTAACTGTTAGAATTGAATCTATGAACAACTTGCAACGTATATTTAGAACGTGTTTAAGTATATTGAATATATATTTATGAATATATAGCTTCAGGTTATTTGAAAACAATAATAACATTCGGTTATTGATTCAATTGATATTTAGTTATGTTAATTAGAACGTTTGAGAAATAAACGATGACACATAAATGAATTACATGAATTTAAGTTTAAATGTATAAACAATATGCGATATAACAATTTCAAATGATTTTAAAATGTATTTTAATAAATAGCGAGACAATGATTTATAGAAGTAAATGACCAAAACACTCGAAAGTTTAAGATACACTTTGAGTGATATAATTTATGGATAATTTAAGATTATATTTTGACAAAGGTACGTGTCCCAAAATATAAATTACAAGTTTTCTCAGCGTATGAAGGGACACTCGAAAAACTGGAACTGGGACATAAGTCGAGTGACGACGTACGACTTATTGGAACAAAAATTTCAAGTCAACTATGCACGAGAATATAATATAATATATAATTAATTAATATAAATTATATATATTATATATTAATAAATAAATATGTCGACAAATGATGTGTCAAGACGTAACCTTTAAAATGTAGACAATATGCTTAATAATTAACACATAATACAGGCAACTAAAACCCGATCATGTAGTAACTAGCAAGTAAATTGACCAGTTCGATCCACAGGGAGAAGTTTGTTTAAATGATTTTACCACTATTAATTATTCTAAAAAGGGGGTTTATATTTGAAGTTGTGTTTTTGTTTAACGAAACAGTAAATAAATATAATGAATGACAATAATGAGAATGCGGTGTTTACTTCTATGCTTGATAGATGACAGGGATTGTTCTTTTATAATTAAAACCGTTATGCGATAGTTACAATAGAGTAGTTTATATCAATTTCACAATATCTATAAACTTAAGAACTATGTTTAATCAACAGGATTCTTTCTTGGTTAAATTCACATAAAACCTAGTTTACTAAGATCACTCTAAATAAACTACATGATTGTAAAACCTAAATATCATCCAATTACCATCCTATATTCACATATAGGTGTCTAGATCACTAGGTGTTGAAGTACAAATTATAGCCTTTGATAAATTCACATAAATCAAGTCATAACTCGTATAATTGAACTAGAATATAAAGATAGTTACAACAATGGATTTCTTGAAAGAACATGGTGATTTAGATTGATTAACTAACTAGATTCAACCTGGTTAAACTCACGTGAAACCTTAATTACAACAATCACTTGAGGTAATTTCATAACTATGTTGCTTTGGAACTTATTCAATTACCGAATTAAACACATAACAAAATCACTTAAGTGTATGTATCTAATCGTCTAGATTACTAGATGTATTGAAGTATAGATTGTTTTCCTAGTTAACTCACATTAATAGGTTGCAATCTATATAATTGAAGTAATGATCTAAACATGCATAACAATGGTTCTTACGGTTGAACTAGATAATTAAATCAATCAAACATATGTATAACTAGTATAACATCAAAGTATAGAACAATCCCAAGCCATAAATCTTACATTGAAGCAAACACACAAGGCTTTTAGCCTAACATAATCATAGTAGAACTAATGAAATAGTAAATACAAGTTGAATTCATGTTAAAAAGATATAGAACAATAGTACCAATTGTGATAAACGATCCTAGCTTAATATTGATGTTGAAAGAGTGGAGATTAACTTGCAGCCTTCCTTGGACCTTGAAAATCGTCTTAAAACTGGGGGAGAACGTAGTAGTGAAGGTCTTTCAAGTAAGTAACCATTTGCTTCATTAAATAGCCTCAAAAGTTAGGTATTTTGGCCAGAAAGTGACCAGATGCGCCGCATCTCTTTGGGATGCGCCGCATCTCTTTACGTTTAGTAGATTCCAGCTCGATTCTGCACTCAGGACTGTCGGCAGGGGGTCAGATGCGCTGCATCTGGGACAGATGCGCCGCATCTGGCTTGGATGCGCCGCATCCATCTCAGATGCGCCACATCTGTTTCTATTTTGGCCCAGAAGTCTTCATGCTCCGCATCTGAAACTGTCGGGAGTTATTTGGTGTAAAGATGCGCCGCATCTAAGAGAGATGCGCCGCATTTGGACCTGTTTCAGTGGTTTCAGGCTGTTTTGTAGTGACCCGAACTTTTCCATGTTTATATATATTAATTGAGATTGATATTTACATGATTAAATGTTTCCAACATGTTAAGCAATCAAACTTGTTAAGACTTGATTAATTGAAATGTGTTTCATATAGACAATTGACCACCCAAGTTGACCGGTGATTCACGAGCGTTAAAACTTGTAAAAACTATATGATGACATATATATGGATATATATATAGTTAACATGATACTATGATAAGTAAACATATCATTAAGTATATTAACAATGAACTACATATGTAAAAACAAGACTACTAACTTAATGATTTTTAAACGAGACATATATGTAACGATTATCGTTGTAAAGACATTTAATGTATATATATCATATTAAGAGATATTCATACATGATAATATCATGATAATATAATAATTTAAAATCTCATTTGATATTATAAACATTGGGTTAACAATATTTAACAAGATCGTTAACCTAAAGGTTTCAAAACAACACTTACATGTAACGACTAACGATGACTTAACGACTCAGTTAAAATGTATATACATGTAGTGTTTTAATATGTATTTATACACTTTTTAAAGACTTCAATACACTTATCAAAATACTTCTACTTAACAAAAATGCTTACAATTACATCCTCGTTCAGTTTTATCAACAATTCTACTCGTATGCACCCGTATTCGTACTCGTACAATACAAAGCTTTTAGATGTATGTACTATTGGTATATACACTCCAATGATCAGCTCTTAGCAGCCCATGTGAGTCACCTAACATATGTGGGAACCATCATTTGGCAACTAGCATGAAATATCTCATAAAATTACAAAAATATGAGTAATCATTCATGACTTATTTACATGAAAACAAAATTACATATCCTTTATATCTAATCCATACACCAACGACCAAAAACACCTACAGACACTTTCATTCTTCAATTTTCTTCATCTAATTGATCTCTCTCAAGTTCTATCTTCAAGTTCTAAGTGTTCTTCATATATTCTACAAGTTCTAGTTACATAAAATCAAGAATACTTTCAAGTTTGCTAGCTCACTTCCAATCTTGTAAGGTGATCATCCAACCTCAAGAAATCTTTGTTTCTTACAGTAGGTTATAATTCTAATACAATGTAATAATCATATTCAAACTTTGGTTCAATTTCTATAACTATAACAATCTTATTTCAAGTGATGATCTTACTTGAACTTGTTTTCAAGTCATGATTCTGCTTCAAGAACTTCGAGCCATCCAAGGATCCGTTGAAGCTAGATCCATTTTTCTCTTTTCCAGTAGGTTTATCCAAGGAACTTAAGGTAGTAATTATGTTCATAACATCATTCGATTCATACATATAAAGCTATCTTATTCGAAGGTTTAAACTTGTAATCACTAGAACATAGTTTAGTTAATTCTAAACTTGTTCGCAAACAAAAGTTAATCCTTCTAACTTGACTTTTAAAATCAAATAAACACATGTTCTATATCTATATTATATGCTAACTTAATGATTTAAAACTTGGAAACACGAAAAACACCGTAAAATCGGATTTACGCCGTCGTAGTAACACCACGGGCTGTTTTGGGTTAGTTAATTAAAAACTATGATAAACTTTGATTTAAAAGTTGTTATTCTGAGAAAATGATTTTTATTATGAACATGAAACTATATCCAAAAATTATGGTTAAACTCAAAGTGGAAGTATGTTTTCTAAAATGGTCATCTAGACGTCGTTCTTTCGACTGAAATGACTACCTTTACAAAAATGACTTGTAACTTATTTTTCCGACTATAAACCTATACTTTTTCTGTTTAGATTCATAAAATAGAGTTCAATATGAAACCATAGCAATTTGATTCACTCAAAACGGATTTAAAATGAAGAAGTTATGGGTAAAACAAGATTGGATATTTTTTCTCATTTTAGCTACGTGAAAATTGGTAACAATTCTATTCCAACCATAACTTAATCAACTTGTATTGTATTTATGTAATCTTGAGATACCATAGACACGTATACAATGTTTCGACCTATCATGTCGACACATCTATATATATTTCGGAACAACCATAGACACTCTATATGTGAATGTTGGAGTTAGCTATACAGGGTTGAGGTTGATTCCAAAATATATATAGTTTGAGTTGTGATCAATACTGAGATACGTATACACTGAGTCGTGGATTAATTCAAGATAATATTTATCAATTTATTTCTGTACATCTAACTGTGGACAACTAGTTGTAGGTTACTAACGAGGACAGCTGACTTAATAAACTTAAAACATCAAAATATATTAAAAGTGTTATAAATATATTTTGAACATACTTTGATATATATGTATATATTGTTATAGGTTCGTGAATCAACCAGTGGCCAAGTCTTACTTCCCGACGAAGTAAAAATCTGTGAAAGTGAGTTATAGTCCCACTTTTAAAATCTAATATTTTTGGGATGAGAATACATGCAGGTTTTATAAATGATTTACAAAATAGACACAAGTACGTGAAACTACATTCTATGGTTGAATTATCGAAATCGAATATGCCCCTTTTTATTAAGTCTGGTAATCTAAGAATTAGGGAACAGACACCCTAATTGACGCGAATCCTAAAGATAGATCTATTGGGCCTAACAAACCCCATCCAAAGTACCGGATGCTTTAGTACTTCAAAATTTATATCATATCCGAAGGGTGTCCCGGAATGATGGAGATATTCCTATATATGCATCTTGTTAATGCCGGTTACCAGGTGTTCACCATATGAATGATTTTTATCTCTATGTATGGGATGTGTATTGAAATATGAAATCTTGTGGTCTATTATTATGATTTGATATATATAGGTTAAACCTATAACTCACCAACATTTTTGTTGACGTTTTAAGCATGTTTATTCTCAGGTGATTATTAAGAGCTTCCACTGTCGCATACTTAAATAAGGACGAGATTTGGAGTCCATGCTTGTATGATATTGTGTAAAAACTGCATTCAAGAAACTTATTTTGTTGTAACATATTTGTATTGTAAACCATTATGTAATGGTCGTGTGTAAAATGGATATTTTAGATTATTTGATAATCTACGTAAAGCTTTTTAAAACCTTTATCTATGAAATAAAGGTTATGGTTTGTTTTAAAAATGAATGCAGTCTTTGAAAAATGTCTCATATAGAGGTCAAAACCTCGCAACGAAATCAATTAATATGGAACGTTTTTAATCAATAAGAACGGGACATTTCAGTTGGTATCCGAGCGTTGGTCTTAGAGAACCAGAATTTTGCATTAGTGTGTCTTATCGAGTTTGTTAGGATGCATTAGTGAGTCTGGACTTCGACCGTGTTTACTTGAAAAATGATTGCTTAACAAATTTTGTTGGAAACTATATATTTTTAACATGTGAATATTATGTGATATATTAATCTCTTAACGCGTTTGATATTATGTGATAGATGTCTACCTCTAGAACAAGTCCCATTGACTCACCTAATAATAATGAAGAGTCAATTGTAAATTGGAATGATTCGTGGACTGATTCACAAGTTCCCGAAGAGGAACCGGAAGAAGAGTCGGAACCGGAAGAAGAATCGAAACCGGAAGAAGAATCGGAACCGGATGAAGAAATAGAACCGGTGGGGGAAATAATAAAACGGTTAAGTAAAAGAAAATCCTCAACCAACCGACCAAGGTTAATTATGGTCAATGGTGTTTCCGCCAAGGAAGCAAAATATTGGGAGGATTACCAATTCTCCGATGAATCGGATTCCGACGAGAATTCCGATGATGTTATAGAAATTACCCCAACTGAATTTAAAAAGGAAAAAGAAAATAATAAGGGAAAGGTCATAAAAATAGAGAAATCTAATTCCAACCCCGATAAACTTTATATGTATCGTCAACCCCCGAAGTCCTTAAGTTGTAACAATGACCCGGGAACCTCTAAACCACCAGGTTTTTCTAAACCAATGTGGAAAACGACGGCTCGTATTAGGGGAACATCATATATCCCTAGAAACTTGGCAAAACGAACCAAAACCGAAGAAGAAGAAGAAGAAACAAGCGAGTCGGAATAAGATAGTTGTATTCGTGTGGTGTAATATATGTAATATAGTGTGCTTATGCTTTATGATATACGTAAAAATTGCTTGTATTAATAAGTATTTTTTTTTATGAATCTAACTCTTGTCTATTTTACAGTATAAAAACACAAAATGGATAGACAACCCAATATTTTAAGAGACCTACCCGGAGACATGATTGATGAAATCTTGTCTAGAGTCAGTCAGAATTCTTCGGCACAACTATTTAAGGCGAGATCAGTTTGTAAGACATTCGAAGAACGTTCCAAGAATGCCTTAGTTTATAAAAGGCTTTCGTTCAAAAGATGGGGGATATCACATTGGGAAATCCATAAGTTACGATGTGTTTACTTTGACGCATATATTGCGGGGAACCCAAATGCTATTTTACGCAATGGGTTAAGAAATTATTTTGACTCAATATATCCGAATATTGGACTTCGTGATTTAGAAAAAGCGGCTAACATGCAACATAAAGAAGCATGTTATGCTTACGGATTAGTAATGTTCGCTTCTCACCAAAGTGAGAACAAGAACATCGGGCTACAACTATTAAACAAAACATTTTCACAAGTGACGGAGTCGGTAATTGGGGTAAGAAATGAGGTTTTTAGATTGTTACAGGACTGTTGGACATTACGTAACCCTCGTCCCTTTGACGATGTTACAACACGCTGTCTTATCAACGGCCATAACGGTTATGTTCCACAAGACCAAGGATGGGAAGTAATCCTAGTAAAACCAGAATGCATGACTTGTTTCTGGACGTATGAATTACGTATCTTTATTGCCTTTGCTGAACGACTTGTGTACTAGCTAGAATTATCTTCACAACCATCTTGTATCAAATTTATTGTGTGCTATATTTCATGCTATATGTAAAATAAGCGGTATTGTAAGTTTGTAAAATATTGTGTAAAAGTTTGAACGCGAAATATTACTATAATCAGTTTTTCATATAGAATTGTAGTAGTTGAATTGTATATTAGCTACTAAGTATGAACTTAACGGGTAGGTACTACCCGAATTAAACTTACAAAACGCTAATATGAAGAAAAAGCTTTTATAAATGAGTTCATATTATGCTACGAAATACTATTAACTACTCTTAATATTCTGTATGATTAACTTGTTCCATTTGACTATTTTGAAGGAAATGGCACCGACTACTCGACACACCGTGAATATGAAAGAAGAGGAATTCCGTACTTTTCTAGCTTCAAATATAGCCGCAGTACAGGCTGCGCTACATACCAACAATAACCTTGGATCTAGCAGTACAGGAAATCGTGTAGGATGTACCTTCAAAGAATTCACTGCCTGCAAACCTTTAGAATTTGATGGAACCGAAGGACCGATAGGATTGAAACGGTGGACCGAGAAGGTCGAATCGGTGTTTGCCATAAGTAAGTGTACTGAAGAGGACAAAGTGAAGTACGCTACGCATACCTTCACAGGTTCTGCGTTAACATGGTGGAATACCTATCTAGAGCAAGTGGGACAAGACGATGCGTACGCACTACCGTGGTCAGCATTCAAGCACTTGATGAACGAGAAGTACCGTCCCAGAACCGAGGTCAATAAGCTCAAGACAGAACTTAGAGGGTTACGAACCCAAGGATTTGATATTACCACGTACGAAAGACGATTTACAGAATTGTGCCTATTGTGTCCGGGAGCATTCGAAGATGAGGAAGAGAAGATCGACGCGTTTGTGAAAGGATTACCGGAAAGAATCCAAGAAGATATAAGTTCACATGAGCCCGCCTCCATACAATAGGCATGTAGAATGGCTCACAAACTAATGAACCAGATTGAAGAAAGAATTAAAGAACAGACTGCTGAAGAGGCCAATGTGAAGCAAGTCAAAAGAAAGTGGGAGGAAAACGGTGATAAGAATCACCAATACAACAACAACAGCAATTACAACAATAATCGCAATAATTATCCCAACAATCGCAACATCAATCGCAACTACAACAAACGGCCCAACAACAACAACAACAACAACAACAACAACAACAACAGCAACTACAACAATCATGCCAACAACAAAAATAACCGCAACAACAACAACAATCAGAAACAGCTATGCCAAAGGTGTGAAAAGTATCACTCGGGGTTCTGCACCAAATTTTGCAACAAGTGTAAAAGAAATGGTCATAGCGCGACGAAGTGTGAGGTCTACGGACCAGGGGTTAATAGAACGAAAGGAACAAATGGTGTCAGAACGAGTAATGGCGGAGCAAGTAGTGTCGGAGCAAGTTATGCCAATGTAGTTTGTTATAAATGTGGAAAACCGGGCCACATTATTAGAAATTGCCCGAACCAGGAGAACACGAATGGACAAGGCCGCGGAAGAGTTTTCAATATTAATGCGTCAGAGGCACAGGAAGACCCGGAGCTTGTTACGGGTACGTTTCTTATTGACAATAAATCTGCTTACGTTTTATTTGATTCGGGTGCGGATAGAAGCTATATGAGTAGAGATTTTTGTGCTAAATTAAGTTGTCCATTGACGCCTTTGGATAGTAAATTTTTACTCAAATTAGCAAATGGTAAATTAATTTCAGCAGATAATATATGTCGGAATCGAGAAATTAAACTGGTTAGCGAAACATTTAAGATTGATTTGATACCAGTAGAGTTAGGGAGTTTTGATGTGATAATCGGTATGGACTGGTTGAAAGAAGTGAAAGCAGAGATCGTTTGTTACAAAAATGCAATTCGCATTATACGAGAAAAAGGAAAACCCTTAATGGTGTACGGAGAAAAGGGCAACACGAAGCTACATCTTATTAGTAATTTGAAGGCACAAAAACTAATAAGAAAAGGTTGCTATGCTGTTCTAGCACACGTCGAGAAAGTACAAACTGAAGAAAAGAGCATCAATGATGTTCCCATTACAAAAGAATTTCCCGATGTATTTCCGAAAGATTTACCGAGATTACCCCCACATCGATCCGTTGAATTTCAAATAGATCTTGTACCAGGAGCTGCACCAATAGCTCGTGCTCCTTACAGACTCGCACCCAGCGAGATGAAAGAACTGCAAAGCCAATTACAAGAACTTTTAGAGCGTGGTTTCATTCGACCAAGCACATCACCGTGGGGAGCTCCTGTTTTGTTTGTAAAGAAGAAAGATGGTACATTCAGGTTGTGTATCGACTACCGAGAGTTGAACAAACTTACCATCAAGAACCGCTACCCACTACCGAGAATTGACGACTTATTTGATCAACTACAAGGCTCGTCTGTTTATTCAAAGATTGACTTACGTTCCGGGTATCATCAAATGCGGGTGAAAGAAGATGATATTCCAAAGACTGCTTTCAGAACACGTTACGGTCATTACGAGTTTATGGTCATGCCGTTTGGTTTAACTAATGCACTAGCTGTGTTCATGGACCTTATGAACCGAGTGTGTGGACCATACCTTGACAAGTTTGTCATTGTTTTCATTGATGACATACTTATTTACTCAAAGAATGACCAAGAACACGGTGAACATTTGAGAAAGGTGTTAGAAGTATTGAGGAAGGACGAATTGTACGCTAAGTTTTCAAAGTGTGCATTTTGGTTGGAAGAAGTTCAATTCCCCGGTCACATAGTGAACAAAGAAGGTATTAAGGTGGATCCGGCAAAGATAGAAACTGTTGAAAAGTGGGAAACCCCGAAAACTCCTAAACACATACGCCAGTTTTTAGGACTAGCTGGTTACTACAGAAAGTTCATCCAAGACTTTTCCATAATAGCAAAACCCTTGACTGCATTAACGCATAAAGGGAAGAAATTTGAATGGAATGATGAACAAGAGAAAGCATTTCAGTTATTGAAGAAAAAGCTAACTACGGCACCTATATTGTCATTGCCTGAAGGGAATGATGATTTTGTGATTTATTGTGACGCATCAAAGCAAGGTCTCGGTTGTGTATTAATGCAACGAACGAAGGTAATTGCTTATGCGTCTAGACAATTGAAGATTCACGAACAAAATTATACGACGCATGATTTGGAATTAGGCGCGGTTGTTTTTGCATTAAAGACTTGGAGGCACTACTTATATGGGGTCAAAAGTATTATATATACCGACCACAAAAGTCTTCAACACATATTTAATCAGAAACAACTGAATATGAGGCAGCGTAGGTGGATTGAATTATTGAATGATTACGACTTTGAGATTCGTTACCACCCGGGGAAGGCAAATGTGGTAGCCGATGCCTTGAGCAGGAAGGACAGAGAACCCATTCGAGTAAAATCTATGAATATAATGATTCATAATAACCTTACTACTCAAATAAAGGAGGCGCAACAAGGAGTTTTAAAAAAGAGAAATTTAAAGGATGAAATACCCAAAGGATCGGAGAAGCATCTTAATATTCAGGAAGACGGAACCCGGTATAGGGCTGAAAGGATTTGGGTACCAAAATTTGGAGATATGAGAGAAATGGTACTTAGAGAAGCTCATAAAACCATATACTCAATACATCCTGGAACGGGGAAGATGTACAAGGATCTCAAGAAACATTTTTGGTGGCCGGGTATGAAAGCCGATGTTGCAAAATACGTAGGAGAATGTTTGACGTGTTCTAAGGTCAAAGCTGAGCATCAGAAACCATCAGGTCTACTTCAACAACCCGAAATCCCAAAATGGAAATGGGAAAACATTACCATGGATTTCATCACTAAATTGCCAAGGACTGCAAGTGGTTTTGATACTATTTGGGTAATAGTTGACCGTCTCACCAAATCAGCATACTTCCTGCCAATAAGAGAAGATGACAAGATGGAGAAGTTAGCACGACTGTATTTGAAGGAAGTCATCTCCAGACATGGAATACCAATCTCTATTATCTCTGATAGGGATGGCAGATTTATTTCAAGATTCTGGCAGACATTACAGCAAGCATTAGGAACTCGTCTAGACATGAGTACTGCCTATCATCCACAAACTGATGGGCAGAGCGAAAGGACGATACAAATGCTTGAATACATGCTACGAGCATATGTTATTGATTTCGGAAACAGTTGGGATCGACATCTACCGTTAGCAGAATTTTCCTACAACAACAGCTACCATTCAAGCATTGAGATGGCGCCGTTTGAAGCACTTTATGGTAGAAAGTGCAGGTCTCCGATTTGTTGGAGTGAAGTGGGGGATAGACAGATTACGGGTCCGGAGATTATACAAGAAACTACCGAGAAGATCATCCAAATTCAACAACGGTTGAAAACCGCTCAAAGTCGACAAAAGTGCTACGCTGACATTAAAAGAAAAGATATAGAATTTGAAATTGGAGAGATGGTCATGCTTAAAGTTGCACCTTGGAAAGGCGTTGTTCGATTTGGTAAACGAGGGAAATTAAATCCAAGGTATATTGGACCATTCAAGATTATTGATCGTGTCGGACCAGTAGCTTACCGACTTGAGTTACCTCAACAACTCGCAGCTGTACATAACACTTTCCACGTCTCGAATTTGAAGAAATGTTTTGCTAAAGAAGATCTCACTATTCCGTTAGATGAAATCCAAATCAACGAAAAACTTCAATTCATCGAAGAACCCGTCGAAATAATGGATCGTGAGGTTAAAAGACTTAAGCAAAACAAGATACCAATTGTTAAGGTTCGATGGAATGCTCGTAGAGGACCCAAGTTCACCTGGGAGCGTGAAGATCAGATGAAGAAGAAATACCCGCATCTATTTCCAGAAGATTCGTCAACACCTTCAACAGCTTAAAATTTCGGGACGAAATTTATTTAACGGGTAGGTACTGTAGTGACCCGAACTTTTCCATGTTTATATATATTAATTGAGATTGATATTTACATGATTAAATGTTTCCAACATGTTAAGCAATCAAACTTGTTAAGACTTGATTAATTGAAATATGTTTCATATAGACAATTGACCACCCAAGTTGACCGGTGATTCACGAGCGTTAAAACTTGTAAAAACTATATGATGACATATATATGAATATATATATACAGTTAACATGATACTATGATAAGTAAACATATCATTAAATATATTAACAATGAACTACATATGTAAAAACAAGACTACTAACTTAATGATTTTTAAACGAGACATATATGTAACGATTATCGTTGTAAAGACATTTAATGTATATATACCATATTAAGAGATATTCATACATGATAATATCATGATAATATAATAATTTAAAATCTCATTTGATATTATAAACATTGGGTTAACAATATTTAACAAGATCGTTAACCTAAAGGTTTCAAAACAACACTTACATGTAATGACTAACTATCACTTAACGACTCAGTTAAAATGTATATACATGTAGTGTTTTAATATGTATTTATACACTTTTGAAAGACTTCAATACACTTATCAAAATACTTCTACTTAACAAAAATGCTTACAATTACATCCTCATTCCGTTTCATCAACAATTCTACTCGTATGCACCCGTATTCGTACTCGTACAATACACAGCTTTTAGATGTATATACTATTGGTACATACACTCCAATGATCAGCTCTTAGCAGCCCATGTGAGTCACCTAACACATGTGGGAACCATCATTTGGCAACTAGCATGAAATATCTCATAAAATTACAAAAATATGAGTAATCATTCATGACTTATTTACATGAAAACAAAATTACATATCCTTTATATCTAATCCATACACCAACGACCAAAAACACCTACAAACACTTTCATTCTTCAATTTTATTCATCTAATTGATCTCTCTCAAGTTCTATCTTCAAGTTCTAAGTGTTCTTCATAAATTCCAAAAGTTCTAGTTTCATAAAATCAAGAATACTTTCAAGTTTGCTAGCTCACTTCCAATCTTGTAAGGTGATCATCCAACCTCAAGAAATCTTTGTTTCTTACAGTAGATTATCATTCTAATACAAGGTAATAATCATATTCAAACTTTGGTTCAATTTCTATAACTATAACAATCTTATTTCAAGTGATGATCTTACTTGAACTTGTTTTCGTGTCATGATTCTGCTTCAAGAACTTCGAGCCATCCAAGGATCCGTTGAAGCTAGATCCATTTTTATCTTTTCCAGTAGGTTTATCCAAGGAACTTAAGGTAGTAATGATGTTCATAACATCATTCGATTCATACATATAAAGCTATCTTATTCGAAGGTTTAAACTTGTAATCACTAGAACATAGTTTAGTTAATTCTAAACTTGTTCGCAAACAAAAGTTAATCCTTCTAACTTGACTTTTAAAATCAACTAAACACATGTTCTATATCTATATGATATGCTAACTTAATGATTTAAAACCTGGAAACACGAAAAACACCGTAAAACCGGATTTACGCCGTCGTAGTAACACCACGGGCTGTTTTGGGTTAGTTAATTAAAAACTATGATAAACTTTGATTTAAAAGTTGTTATTCTGAGAAAATGATTTTTATTATGAACATGAAACTATATCCAAAAATTATGGTTAAACTCAAAGTGGAAGTATGTTTTCTAAAATGGTCATCTAGACGTCGTTCTTTCGACTGAAATGACTACCTTTACAAAAATGACTTGTAACTTATTTTTCCGACTATCAACCTATAATTTTTCTGTTTAGATTCATAAAATAGAGTTCAATATAAAACCATAGCAATTTGATTCACTCAAAACGGATTTAAAATGAAGAAGTTATGGGTAAAACAAGATTGGATATTTTTTCTCATTTTAGCTACGTGAAAATTGGTAACAATTCTATTCCAACCATAACTTAATCAACTTGTATTGTATATTATGTAATCTTGAGATACCATAGACACGTATACAATATTTTGACCTATCATGTCGACACATCTATATATATTTCGGAACAACCATAGACACTCTATATGTGAATGTTGGAGTTAGCTATACAGGGTTGAGGTTGATTTCAAAATATATATAGTTTGAGTTGTGATCAATACTGAGATACGTATACACTGGGTCGTGGATTGATTCAAGATAATATTTATCGATTTATTTCTGTACATCTAACTGTGGACAACTAGTTGTAGGTTACTAACGAGGACAGCTGACTTAATAAACTTAAAACATCAAAATATATTAAAAGTGTTGTAAATATATTTTGAACATACTTTGATATATATGTATATATTGTTATAGGTTCGTGAATCAACCAGTGGTCAAGTCTTACTTCCCGACGAAGTAAAAATATGTGAAAGTGAGTTATAGTCCCACTTTTAAAATCTAATATTTTTGGGATGAGAATACATGCAGGTTTTATAAATGATTTACAAAATAGACACAAGTACGTGAAACTACATTCTATGGTTGAATTATCAAAATCGAATATGCCCCTTTTTATTAAGTCTGGTAATCTAAGAATTAGGGAACAGACACCCTAATTGACGCGAATCCTAAAGATAGATCTATTGGGCCTAACAAACCCCATCCAAAGTACCGGATGCTTTAGTACTTCAAAATTTATATCATATCCGAAGGGTGTCCCGGAATGATGGGGATATTCCTATATATGCATCTTGTTAATGTCGGTTACCAGGTGTTCACCATATGAATGATTTTTATCTCTATGTATGGGATGTGTATTGAAATATGAAATCTTGTGGTCTATTATTATGATTTGATATATATAGGTTAAACCTATAACTCACCAACATTTTTGTTGATGTTTTAAGCATGTTTATTCTCAGGTGATTATTAAGAGCTTCCGCTGTCGCATACTTAAATAAGGACGAGATTTGGAGTCCATGCTTGTATGATATTGTGTAAAAACTGCATTCAAGAAACTTATTTTGTTGTAACATATTTGTATTGTAAACCATTATGTAATGGTCGTGTGTAAAATGGATATTTTAGATTATCATTATTTTATAATCTACGTAAAGCTTTTTAAAACCTTTATCTATGAAATAAAGGTTATGGTTTGTTTTAAAAATGAATGCAGTCTTTGAAAAACGTCTCATATAGAGGTCAAAACCTCGCAACGAAATCAATTAATATGGAACGTTTTTAATCAATAAGAACGGGACATTTCATGTTTTACGCATTCGATCTTCATTTTAACTCTATTTTCGCTGTTGGTCTTCATTTATTCATTCACAATGGACTTTTTACAAATGTACATGAATTACAATACATACGTATAACAATTACATACAAATGGAACAACATTGGATCGAAATAACGACAATAAACAAGTATAATTTTGGCGTTATCAAAATCCCCACACTTAAACCTTGCTTGTCCTCAAGCAAGACTTACAAGAAATCGAAATTTACTACAGTAAACACACTTATTTAAATGAGAACACAAAAAAAATGGGACTCACACTCTCTCGATATATTACACAAGACACACAAGTTATTTAGTAACACAATAACTCACGCTATATGGAAATGACACTCGGGTCACAATATATACACACTCACACTTATTTCACACACGAATCAAACTCACGCGTTTTGAGTACTCACACCTTTGGAGTACACACGCGAAATGAAATCACGCCAAAGTCGAAAGGTGGGTTTTAAAGTCCACATTTCTTGAATATTTGGATCCTTAGGGAAATTAGGACCTTTGCTAAAAACCTTTTATGTTTTGAAAATTATTCATGTTAGTTTTTACACTAATCAAGTTTTCCGGTTTTAACCTCAAAGTCCGGTTGAGGGTAACTGAAAACCGAAGCCTCAGTCGGCGCTTAGCAAGCTACTCGCCCCCATGATTGAAGTATCATGGAACTTGAAACCGGATGTCCTAAAAATGGTTTTACACAATATAGTTCATAAAATAGCATAAGTTTTAGAAGAAACTATATCATGTCCAAATATCATCGGTGAACCATGAGTTTGCACACCTCAATTTGTTATGGCATATGTATGTTAACCGCGGTCAACATAGATGCGGTTGATCTTTACGGAGATCATCCATCTGGGGATTAGATTCATTAGTCTTAAAAGCTAATTTGCACTGTGCCCCCCCATTGTACGAGACAGATCCATCTCATGGTTAGGATAAGTCTGACCACCAAAAACCCTGTTTGATGCTGAGGTGAGGTGGATTTCCAGCCGATGATAGAGATGACTTTTCAAGATTTTTCGTCAACCTACAGCTGTTCTGGACTACGACTTCTAACATAAGTTAGCAAGTGTGTCATATTGGAAGACTTGACTTCCATCACAATCATTACATGGATGAGCATTGGATTAGATTGTTAGAACAACAAATTACTTGATGACTTTCATTTCATCCAAAATGTGGTATAGCATGATGATTATATCTTTTATATGACAAACTCAATCATTTGGTTGTTTCTTAATTTGTTTTGTGATAATAATTTCGGTGTATACACCTAGTTTTAAAATCTACAAATTTTAAACAAAATTTGAATTTATGAAGATAAAAGTTTAAAAATTTTCACCATTTTAAGCCTTTGTAACTAAAATCAAAAACCCGAAAGAATTTATAACTTCCTCCCCACACTTGAGTTCATGTATCGGCCTCGTTACACGAAATCAGAAAAATTTAAATTCAAGAGGGTCAAAGAGTGTAAGAGAGTTTATTACTTTCAAGGTTTAAAACCGAAGTTCACGGGATGATGGCGCTGAACTGAATGCCAGCATAAGAACATCATCCGCTTCTTGCAACCACAAAACAATCACCAATCAAGTATGTGCTGAACTTACTGCCATTCTTTGTAAAAATGCAGCATATAGCACAATGCTCACCTGTAGCAATTCAAACAAAGGTACCATATGATTCACACAAATAAATGGGGGTGTACTCCATGTACTAAAAACCCCACTTTCAATTATCTAAATTATTCAAATCACAATTATCCAAAATATTATCTAGTTATTACACACCAAACTTGAAAAGAAATTGTTTTTGAAATAAACCAACATCAACCAAACCTGTCACATATCAGGAAAAATTACGTCATCTTCAGAAAAATCCCCAAAATGAGTTACTTGGGCCAGCTCCACCTTCGCTTTGATTTCCCGCGTCGTCGTCCTGAAATATTGAGGGGTTGTACCCCTGATAAGTTCCTTGAGCAGGGACGACCGCAGTGTCTTCAGTAGGCGGGTTAGGAGGAGGAGGATAAGGCGCAGGATATGGATCACCCATTTGAACCCAAGGATCGTATGCAGGCCAAGGAGAGGGGGTATAGTTAGCGGGATCTGCAGCGTATGACACTGTCTGTTCATGTATCCAATTAAGCTGATTTTGCTGCCCCGCTTGAGTATACCATGTTCGATCATTCCCAACATCAATGTAATGTTGCATCTCCCTGTTAACTGCATCGTAGTGATCAATTACCTTTTGTGTGTTTTGATCACTATGGAGTCGCATATCTGAAAACTGGCGCGCCATGTAAGCCTCCCAATCATTTCCCGGACCCGAACTACTTCCAACATTCGGCTGTGGATCTGGTTGCTGTTGGGGTTGTTCTGGTTGCCTGTTCATGGGATCCTCATACCTAGTTAGAAGGCCGTTCGACCCCCTCATCAAAATGTTCGCCCTTGTATAACTCACTCTATCAAAGGCAATCATATGTTTCTCCTCTAACCCACTTGTGTTGATTCGAAAATGTTCGGCAATCCTGGTTACAAAATGGCCGCCCATGATTGGTGTAATCTTTTTCCTTTCTTCGAGGAGGAAAGTGAGAATCATTCGTGGAATATGAACATGGGAGTGATCCATTATCACGTGAATGTACCATATATCCAAGTTGGTGACTTTTTCACTACTATCTTTTCGACAGTTTATGGTACTTGAAATGAATCGTTGGACGCATCGGTGCTCGTAGGTATGTAGCTTGCTACAAGTTTGCTTGCTTGCACTATATGCGGTATTGCTCATGCCCACCCATGCTTCTGAATGATTAAAAGAAGAAACATAGTATATACATTGATTAAAGTAATTTTGCATCAGTTGATGTGGCAACCCTTCATAAATATCCAACGCCTTTACAAATTGCAGCAACGTTAATGTCCTGTCTTGCCCTCCAAGACGAAATCTCATAAATGTACCCGATGTTGGTGACGTGTAATCAACCCTAAGTGAACCAACGAATTCTTTGACTAAAAGTGGATACACTCTTTCTTGCATTCTGAACAGGTTTTCCCAAGCATATATTCGATGGCCGTGATACGTTACTCGGAAAAGGTTGCGAAAATTTTGATATTCGCCGGCTTCCTCTAATGGTGTCCAATCGATATATTTCCCCGGATATACGTCTTTGTGTAGAAGTGCCTTCATCCGTTCATGGTATTCCGGATGCCTCAAAACTGCATTGATCCATGGATCCGGAGTGGTTAATCCACGGACGTTTAACTGCCGGTTGTCAATATCCATTTCTTCCTCTTCAGCAGCATGTTCTTCTTTACTTGTATCCTCATCTACAATTGCTGGGGCTTTTTGCTTCTTTGATTTTGGGTTTGATGATGATGCTCTAGTCTACAAAAACACAACAAAACCAAACAAACAAAATAACAAACCAAGTTGATTAGCGTTAAAGAATTTCAAAACATCTTTCATATTGTACCTAGCGAAAACCATGTGGATATGTTAAGTTCCAATTAAATCTCAATGTTTATGTTAACCAATATCTTAACATGGTATGAACTATTTTCACTCTTAACAAACTTGAACTAGTATGCCAATTGATTCAAATCACTTTACAAGTATAATCATACATAGCATGCTTCATTTCACCAAACACTTGCAATGTCATAACATATGGAACCATAGGCATTCATCAAAAAGCATGTTAAACAATATGCAATCAATGGTTTTCATACATTTAGAACATTAAATTCATCTCAAGTCAACAACTTCATCAAAATGCTTAATCATATAATCCTTAACTTATATAATAATTACTTTCAAATCGAAATAACACCAAGTTAAGGTTCACATGTGTTTACCATAAGTAATGATTTGCATCAACTTAGAACACTTACTAGTTAACAAAAGTCAAAATCCCTAATTCAAGAACCCTAAAATTCAATAATTTGTGTATTCGTGTAATTCAACAAGGTTCATGCGATTTTGTTAATGTATACTAGTAATCAAACTTCAAAATATCTCAATTGAATAATTTAATGGCCAAAAGTCCGAAACCCCTAAATTCATGAAGAACCCTAATTTCCAAAGTAAAGATTTAAGCAAATAATCATGAAATTAGAGCATGAATAAGGATTAGTAGCAACAATTTAAGCATATAATGACCAAAACATGAACATTCAAACATCCTCACACTAAGAACAAGCTAAATCTGATTTTTAGATTGAAGAACACAAGAATCATGAAGTGTTTAGGATTAATCTTACCTTTCTCATGTTGATATTCGGATTTGATGCTCAAAGATGGGATTAATCGGTTCAATTAGTGAGTAGAGATTGAAATTTTGAGAGAGAATGAGATGGGATTCGGAGTAGTAGGTGAAAAAATGATAAACTCCCGTATTTGTGCAAAAAAATTGGGCAGAATCCAACATACAGACACAGATGCGGCGCATCTGCAGCAGATGCGGCGCATCTGGCTCAGATGCGGCGCATCTGAAGCAGATGCGGCGCATCAGATGGTCCAAACGCGGCGCATGACCCTTTCTCGGCGCATTCAAAATTCACGGGGTTTTTCTTGTCTGCAGATGCAGCGCATCCATCACAGATGCGGCGCATCTGCCCCTGTTGCACCAGTTTTTGACGTTTTTTTCGCGTTTTAAACATTTAGGAAGGTCCCTAAACAACTTGGTTCGTATAATAACTTAGAAATCACTCAAAACACTCAAATATATTAAAATACGTACACGAGTGGGACTATATACATGTTGTGAAGTTTAACGAGTCGTTCACGCGACTCCGTCCCAAGCTAATTAGCGTTGGGGAATAGGGTGATGTCATCTCAAACCGTGGTGTCCACTCCATCGAAATAGAGTTTCAAGCGATGACCATTCACCTTGAAGGTATTTCCGTTTCCAAACAACTCAACATATCCCGATGGGAATGCTTGTTTCACCAAATAAGGTCCCGTCCATTGGGACTTCAACTTTCCTGGAGAAAATTTAAACCGTGAGTTAAAAACCAAAACCTTATCACCGGTTTTAAATTCTTTCACTTCTTTCAATCGGGTATCATGCCACCTTTTCGTTTTCTCCTTATACGAGCTCGAATTCTCGTACGCTTCTAACCTCAACTCTTCCAATTCATGCAATTGCATGAATCGGTTTTCACCAGCTTTTTCCATGTCTAAATTACAAAGCTTTTTCCAGCTTTTTCCAGTACGCTCTATGTTCCACTTCAACCGGAAGATGGCATGCTTTACCGTATACAAGTCTAAATGGTGTGGTACCGATTGGAGTTTTAAAAGCAGTCCTAAAGGCCCACAACGCATCATCTAACTTGCGTTGCCAAATCTTAGGGTTGTTATCAACCGTCTTCTCAAGTATGCGTTTCAAGGCACGATTTGTGTTCTCCACTTGACCACTCGTTTGCGGGTGGTACGGAGTAGAGAAACGATGAGTTACGCCATACTTCTTCAACACCTTTTCAAGAAGGTTGTTGGCAAAATGAGTTCCTCGATCGGATATGAGCGCTTTTGGGATTCCAAAGCGCGAGAAGAGATTTTTCAAGAAGTTCACCACCACCCTAGCATCATTCGTAGGTAAAGCTTTTGCTTCAGCCCACTTAGAGACATAGTCAACGGCTACTAGGATGTATTTGCACTTATGGGAACTTGGAAATGGTCCCATGAAATCGATTCCCCAAATATCAAAGATTTCACAAACTTGGATGCCGGTTTGAGGCATCTCATCCTTTTTCGTGATGTTACCCGTTCGTTGGCATGCATTGCAAGTCCGAACAAAATTATGGGCATCTTTAAAGATCGTGGGCCAATAAAAGCCCGAGTCAAGGATTTTTCTTGCGGTGTGGTTTGGTCCGAAATGACCGCCGGTGGGCCCTTGATGGCAATGCTCGAGAATTTGTTGAGCCTCTTTTCCGTACACACAATGGCGAATCATTTGATCTGCACCAACACGGAATAGGTCGGGATGTCCCCAGAAATAGGACTTCAAATCCGCAAAGAATTTCTTCTTTTGTTGATAAGAAAGTCCTTTTTGAAGAATGCTTGAAGCAAGATAGTTTGCAAAATGGGCAAACCATGGGATTTCAGATTCCTTGTCAACCCTCATTAGAGATTCATCAGGAAATGTGTCATTGATGATTGTATCATCAAGTTGTTCTAATTCGGGGTTTTCAAGTCGGGATAAATGATCGGCGGCTAGATTCTCGGCTCCTTTCTCATCATGTATCTCAATGTCAAACTCTTGAAGTAGAAGAACCCAACTTATGAGACGATGTTTTGCATCTAGTTTCGAGAATAAGTACCTAAGAGCCGAATGATCCGTGTAAACAATGGTTTTGGACAACACCAAATATGACCGAAATTTATCAAACGCATAAACAACTGCTAGGAGCTCTTTTTCCGTGGTGGTGTAATTAATTTGAGCCCCCGTTAGCATTTTGCTTGCATAATAAATTGGAAGAAAATGATTATCGGGTCGTTGTCCTAAGACAGCACCTAAGGCATAGTCGCTTGCGTCACACATTAGCTCAAATGGCATACTCCAATCCGGAGATACGATAATGGGAGCTTGTGTGAGTTTTGACTTTAGAATAGAGAATGCATTTTCGCAATTAGAATCAAAGTCAAATGGAGCATCCTTTTCAAGAAGCTTGGTCAATGGGCGGGCGATTTTAGAAAAATCTTTGATAAATCGCCTATAGAATCCCGCGTGACCAAGAAAGCTTCTAATTGCCTTGACATTCGTTGGTATAGGTAGCTTAGAGATAACTTCAATTTTAGCTTTATCTACCTCTATTCCCGCACGAGATATTTTGTGACCAAGTACAATGCCCTCCTTCACCATGAAGTGGCATTTTTCCCAATTCAGGACCAAATTTGCTTTCTCACATCGGATAAGCATACGTTCAAGGTTAAAAAGACACGATTCAAAGGAGTCTCCAAACACGGAAAAGTCATCCATGAAGACTTCCATACAATCCTCTACCATATCATAAAAAATTGCCATCATGCACCTTTGAAAGGTTCTGGGTGCATTGCATAAACCAAATGGCATGCGGCGATAGGCAAAGGTCCCAAAAGGACAAGTGAATGTGGTCTTTTCTTGGTCGTTGGGATCAATTGGAATTTGGAAGTAACCGGAGAAACCATCTAGAAAGCAATAGTATTCTTTCCCCGCTAATCGTTCAATCATTTGATCAATAAAAGGTAACGGGAAATGATCTTTTCTAGTGGCATCATTGAGACGCCTGTAATCAATACAGACTCTCCAGCCGGTAACTGTTCTAGTTGAAACGAGTTCGTCTTTTTCATTTACAATAACGGTTGTACCCCCCTTTTTGGGTACTACTTGTACTGGACTAACCCAAGGACTATCGGAGATGGGGTAGATTAACCCGGTGTCAAGAAGCTTGACTACCTCCTTTTTAACAACCTCTTTCATGTTGGGATTTAGCCTGCGTTGTCTTTGTACTACTGGTTTAAAGTCATTTTCAAGGAGAATTTTATGTGTACAATAAGACGGGTTTATCCCTGGAATGTCGGTCGTTTTCCAGGCTATAGCCTTTTTATGGGTTTTCAAAACAGAGATTAACCTTTTCTTCTCGTTACCGGAAAGATGTTAAGCAATAATTACTGGCAATTGAGATGTACCTTCGAGGTAAGCATACTCCAAGTGTTTGGGTAGCTCCTTAAGCTCTAGTACGGGTGGTTCTTCCAAGGAATTCTTTATTCGGAATCTATCTTTATTTCCGATATCTTCAAATGATTCTTCTTCCTTAGGAAATTCTTCTTTCATGGTCTCATCATTCGTGACCGCTTTCATCAACTCATCAAAATCCTCATCAATATTGAAATATTCACTTTCACTCACCGGGGCAAACCCCGAGGTATCAATTTCAAGTAGCTCCTGTAATTCATTCTCAACACAAAAGTTTATAACATCAATTTGAAAACAAGAGTCATCGGTGGAAGTGGGTCTTTTCATGGCTTTGTCAATATTACAAACTATTCTCTCGTCTCCCACACCTAGACTTAATTGTTCTTTTTGGACATTAATGATAGCATCTGCAGTGTTAAGGAAAGGACGTCCTAAAATGATAGGAACTTTTGTGTCCTCTTGCATTTCTAGAATAACAAAGTCGACGGGAAAGACAAGTGAGCCAACTTTTACAAGAATATCCTCGGCTATACCTATGGGAGTATCAAATGATTGGTTTGCTAAACGAATACCCATCCGGGTTGGTTTCAAATCTCCTAAGTCAAGTTTCAAGTATAACGAGTAAGGCATTAGGTTAACACTTGCACCTAGGTCGGCTAGCGCATCATACACTACCGAATCACCCATCATACATGGTATGATAAAACTACCCGGATCTCCCAATTTTGGAGGTACATTTTGCTTTTTCAAGATGGCCGAACACTCCTCATGGAGGAATGTGGCAGATACTTCTTGGTATTTTCCTTTCGAGGATATGAGATCTTTCAAAAACTTCCCGTAATGGGGCATGCCCTTAAGAACCTCTGCGAGTGGCATGTTAATGCTGATTTGCTTGATCATATCCGTAAATTTCTGATATTGGCTCGCGAGTCTGTCTTTCTTCAACGCTTTTGGGTATGGAATAGGTGCCTTGTACACCTTCACTGGTGGTTCTTCACTTTTCTTCGATATGACCTCCTGTGGATCACCTTTCCCTTGCTCTTTTTCAACATGCTCATCTATATCAACAGGCACCTGCAAAACAGAAGGAGACAAGGGAACTTCCGGGGACTTAAGGGTCTCTGGGTTAGTAGTTAAACCGCTTCTAGTGGTTATAGCATTTACATGCTCATTCCTTGTTTGATTGTTACTAGGATTCACTTGAGTATTTGAGGGGAGAGCACCAGGTGGTCTCTCTGCTAGTAACTGTGAGATCCTTCCAACATCCCTTTCTAAGTTTTGAATCGTAGCTTTTTGATTGCGAATTTACTGAGTTTGAATTTCTGCATTTTGTTCGTGTTTAACCATAAAATCTCTCAACAGATCTTCTAAACCGGATTTCTTCTCAGGTTGTGGTTGTATAAGTGCTTGTGGTTGTGCTTGTGGTTGATTGTGTTGGAAATTATTTTGGTAATTTCGTGGGGGTTGATTACGATTGTTTAGATGATTGTAACCCGGTGGTGTATTTCTTTGATTTTGATTCTGGAAATTTCGGTTATTTTGGTAACCTGCATTCCCTCCGTGGTAGTTGTTGTTTGAACTTGAAGGTCCTCCTATTTGATAACTGTTGACAGGAGGATATTTCCGGTTATTTGCTTCAACCGCCGGAAAGTCGTCAAAAATCATCTCACCTTTTCGCATGTAACCTAGAAAATTTGCTTGCTCTTCCATCGTTGTTTGGTTGCAATCTCGCGTGAGATGGGGACCTTGGCACAACTCGCACCCTACCCTGATAGCGTGCATTTCTTTGGTTACCTTCTCGATTTGCCTTGCTTGATTTGCCAATTGAACTTTTAATGCAGCGATTTCATCGTTGCTTTCGACATTAGCAACTGTTGACGATCTAGAGAATTCCATCTCCTGATGCCAATTATGAGAATGGGCTGCTATATCGGCAATTATCGTGTGAGCGTCTTCGGGCGTTTTTTTCATGATTGATCCTCCTGCTGCAACATCTATATCCTTCCGGGTAGCCACATTGACTCCTTTATAGAAAATTTGGACTTTTTGGAATGTATTCAACCCGTGTTGAGGACATACCCTAAGCATTTTATTAAATCGGGTCCAAGCTTCATAAAGAGTCTCGTTAGACTTTTGCTTGAAGTGATTTATGTCACTTTGCAATTTTGCTGCTTTCGAAGCGGGGAAGAATTCTGACAAAAATTTGTCCATCATATCATTCCAGTTTTCAATATAACCTTCCGGTAATGAGTCTAGCCAATCTCTTGCATCATCCTTTAGGGACCATGGAAAGATTTTTAGACATGCAACTTCATCAGAGACATCTTTGATTTTGAAAAGCTTGCAAATGCTTACAAACTTACGAAGATGCTCGTTAACATCCTCATTTGGGGCTCCACTGAATTGACATGTATTAGTCACCATGTGGAGAAATTGCCCCTTTATTTCAAAACCATCAGTCATCGTAGGTTGAACAATTGCGAGGCCTTGTCCTGTCCTTGTTGCCTTCATCAAAGCATCCATCGTTTGATTTGTAGCAGTCATCTCTTCCTCTTCTTTAATGACTGGCTCGATGATTGGTTGAACAATTGGTTCAGAGTTAGAATCTAACGAAAGTGATTCTAAACCTTGAGCAAGAGATTCTACTTCTTGAGCTCTTAAGCGTTCGTGAAGTTCTCTTTCAGGTTCAGGATATGAAGGAATTAAATTAGAGTTGGAAGAACGTAGATTCATGCACTAATGCCTATCCTGCGATCACAACACCACAAACAAACCAATTGCAAAAATACAAGCTTACAATAAAAAGTAACTTTTCTAGGAATTGAATTCCTACAAAAGGATAGAATAATTCAAAGTTTATTAAAATCTTTTAACAAAACCGCTCCCCAGCAGCGGCGCCAAAAAGTTGATGTGTCAAGACGTAACCTTTAAAATGTAGACAATATGCTTAATAATTAACACATAATACAGGCAACTAAAACCCGATCATGTAGTAACTAGCAAGTAAATTGACCAGTTCGATCCACAGGGAGAAGTTTGTTTAAATGATTTTACCACGATTAATTATTCTAAAAAGGGGGTTTATATTTGAAGTTGTGTTTTTGTTTAACGAAACAGTAAATAAATATAATGAATGACAATAATGAGAATGCGGTGTTTACTTCTATGCTTGATAGATGACAGGGATTGTTCTTTTATAATTAAAACCGTTATGCGATAGTTACAATAGAGTAGTTTATATCAATTTCACAATATCTATAAACTTAAGAACTATGCTTAATCAACAGGATTCTTTCTTGGTTAAATTCACATAAAACCTAGTTTACTAAGATCATTCTAAGTAAACTACATGATTGTAAAACCTAAATATCATCCAATTACCATCCTATATTCACATATAGGTGTCTAGATCACTAGGTGTTGAAGTACAAATTATAGCCTTTGATAAATTCACATAAATCAAGTCATAACTCGTATAATTGAACTAGAATATAAAGATAGTTACAACAATGGATTTCTTGAAAGAACATGGTGATTTAGATTGATTAACTAACTAGATTCAACCCGGTTAAACTCACGTGAAACCTTAATTACAACAATCACTTGAGGTAATTTCATAACTATGTTGCTTTGGAACTTATTCAATTACCAAATTAAACACATAACAAAATCACTTAAGTGTATGTATCTAATCGTCTAGATTACTAGATGTATTGAAGTATAGATTGTTTTCCTAGTTAACTCACATTAATAGGTTGCAATCTATATAATTGAAGTAATGATCTAAACATGCATAACAATGGTTCTTACGGTTGAACTAGATAATTAAATCAATCAAACATATGTATAACTAGTATAACATCAAAGTATAGAACAATCCCAAGCCATAAATCTTACATTGAAGCAAACACGCAAGGCTTTTAGCCTAACATAATCATAGTAGAACTAATGAAATAGTAAATACAAGTTGAATTCATGTTAAAAAGATATAGAACAATAGTACCAATTGCGATAAACGATCCTAGCTTAATATTGATGTTGAAAGAGTGGAGATTAACTTGCAGCCTTCCTTGGACCTTGAAAATCGTCTTAAAACTGGGGGAGAACGTAGTAGTGAAAGTCTTTCAAGTAAGTGACCATTTGCTTCATTAAATAGCCTCAAAAGTTAGGTATTTTGGCCAGAAAGTGACCAGATGCACCGCATCTCTTTGGGATGCGCCGCATCTCTTTACGTTTAGTAGATTCCAGCTCGATTCTGCACTCAGGACTGTCGGCAGGGGGTCAGATGCGCCGCATCTGGGACAGATGCGCTGCATCTGGCTTGGATGCGCCGCATCCATCTCAGATGCGCCGCATCTGTTGCTATTTTGGCCCAGAAGTCTTCATGCTCCGCATCTGAAACTGTCGGGAGTTATTTGGTGTAAAGATGCGCCGCATCTAAGAGAGATGCGCCGCATTTGGACCTGTTTCAGTGGTTTCGGGCTGTTTTACGCATTCGATCTTCGTTTTAACTCTGTTTTCGCTGTTGGTCTTCATTTATTCATTCACAATGGACTTTTTACAAATGTACATGAATTACAATACATACGTATAACAATTACATACAAATAGAACAACATTGGATCGAAATAACGATAATAAACAAGTATAATTTTGGCGTTATCAACAAACAAGAAAACAAAAGTTTGTGAGCTGGATCAGAGGGCCATGCGATCGCATGGCCTTGAAGCACAAATACCATGCGATCGCATGGGGTACTTTTTCAGGCCAAGTCTTTATAAAGCAATCGAATTTAGTTTTTGTGATATATATTTCTTTCATCTTACACTCCGTATAACTTATTTATATTATTATTATTATTATTATTATTATTATTATTATTATTATTATTATTATTATTATTATTAATCTTATTATTATTAGTATTATTAATATTAATTAGTATTATACATAAAATACTACGACGAGATTATGAGCGTGTCACTTTCAAAATGGTTTTCTAGCGGGATAGAGCTAAGGAAATTATGGGTTATTGCCAAGGAGGTTATGGGTAATGTTCGGGGGTATATTTGTGAATCAAACCTAGTGTTTATCATCTCCGTTACGTCTACGTACTTTCCTACAATATTGAATCTCAATACTGATACGTAAGCACTCATAATTTATCTTTTATATATTAATTGTGTATCCATGTCTAGTGCTCGAGTATATATATTTATACATGCTTGTATGCTAAATTTCGTCGCTAAACAATTTATAATGAATCACGAATTAAATACATATATTACTGGTAAAAGGTATATGATATACATGTTTTTGAAAAGCTGGCAAAAATCAATGACTTTTCATTTAGATATCGAATAGTTTCGATGAACGGATTAAAAGATATGATCAACTGAATTATGATTGATGATAATTGAAATTGCTTTTGAATCTGCAATTAAGATTTAAACAACTTGTTTACAAGATTGATAAAATGGATTTTTAAATATTACTAGCCGAGTAAATGAATCCTTATATAAGGTACGTCTCGTTTGTTGAACTATTGTCAAAATTGACTTTTTGAAACAACTTTGGATAACTTTTGTATGTCGATATCGAGCATTAGGATTATGATACACTATGACCTGACCTAGCTTGATAGACATTTATTGACCAACATATGTTCTCTAGGTTGAGATCTACGATTATTTGATATTCCGAGTTTCAGTCACATTTTGGTGAACGACTTTATATGCTGCTGAGGTGAGTTTCATTGCTCCCTTTTTAATTGCTTTTGCAATATATATTTTTGGGCTGAGAATACATGCAATTTATTTTAAACGCAATGGATACAAGTACATACTTAATTATACACTGAGTTTGAACCGAAAATCCCTTAGCTTTGGTAACTAGTAGCTGCCAGTACATAGGATATGAACTGGTGGGCGCGAATAATAGTATATGGATCCATAGGGCTTGACATCCCCATCTGAGCTAGAGCGCTAGCCTTTTAACGGACGTGTGTTATTTGAGTTTAGGACATGTTGGTTTGCGTGTATTAAAACGAATGGGGTATTTATCATTATAACGTTAAAGTTTAGTTACCAGGGTGCTCTGTTATGTAGAATCTATTGATAAACGTTTCTGGATGAAACAACTGAAATCTTGTGATCCACTTTTATATACAGATTATGCGAAACACTAAAACTATGAACTCACCAACCTTTGTGTTGACATTTGTTAGCATGTTTATTCTCAGGTTCCCTAGAAGTCTTCCGCTGTTTGCTTATATGCTAGACAAGCTATGTGCATGGAGTCTTACATGACATATTTTTCAAGGAAACGTTGCATTCACCAAATCATCACTATGTATCTTATTTTGACTGCATTGTCAACGGAAGTACTATTGTAAACTATTATTTTCGGTGATTGTCTATATGTAGAAATCATCAGATGTCGAAAACCTTTGATTTAAATATTCATTTATGGTGTGCCTTTTCAAAAGAATGCAATGTTTACAAAACATATCATATAGAGGTCAAATACCTCGCAATGAAATCAATGAATGACGTATTGTCCATATGGATTTGGAGCGATCGTCATACCATGTCTAGTGCTCGAGTATATATATTTATACATGCTTGTATGCTAAATTTCGTCGTTAAACAGTTTATGATGAATCACGAATTAAATACTTATGTTACTGGTAAAAGGTATATGATATGCATGTTTTTGGAAAGCTGGCGAAAAATCAATGACTTTTCATTAGATATCGAATAGTTTCGATGAATGGATTAAGAGATATGATCAACTGAATTATGATTGACGTTAATTGAAATTGCTTTTGAATCTGCAATTAAGATTTAAACAACTTGTTTACGAGATTGATAAAATGGATTTTTGAATATTACCAACCGAGTAAATGACTCCTTATATAAGGTATGTCTCGTTTTATTGAACTAATGTCAAAATTGACTTTTTGAAACGACTTTGGATAACTTTTGTATGTCGATCTCGAGCATTAGGATTGTGATACACTATGACCTGACCTAGCTTGATAGACATTTATTGACCAACATATGTTCTCTAGGTTGAGATCTACGATTATTTAGTAATCCAAGTTTCGATCACATTTTGGTGAACGACTTTATATGCTGCTAAGGTGAGTTTCATTTACTCCCTTTTTACTCATTAAATTTTTGGGCTGAGAATACATGCAAATGCTTTATTAACTGTTTTACAATATTTATATGCGTGAGTTTCATTTGCTCCCTTTTTAATTGCTTTTGCAATCAAATATTTTTGGGCTGAGAATACATGCACTTTATTTTAAACGCAATGGATACAAGTACATACTAAATTCTACACCGAGTTTGAACCGAAAATCCCTTAGCTTTGGTAACTAGTAACTGCCGGTTATAAGAACTGGTGGGCGCGAGTAGTTATATATGAATTCATAGGGCTTGATATCCCCGTCCGAGCTAGAGCACTAGCCTTTTAACGGACGTATGCTATTTGAGAAGCGTACACGTTGGTTTGCGTGTATTATTAAGATGATTATACAAAGGGTACAAATTATATACACGTTAAGTTTAGTTACCAGGGTGATCAATCTTGTAGAATATTTTGATAAACGTTTCTGGATGAAACAACTGAAATCTTGTGATCCACCTTTATATACAGATTATGCGAAACATTAAAACTATGAACTCACCAACCTTTGTGTTGACACTTGTTAGCATGTTTATTCTCAGGTTTCCTAGAAGTCTTCCACTGTTTGCTTATATGTTAGACAAGCTATGTGCATGGAGTCTTACATGGCATATTTTTCAAGGAAACGTTGCATTCACCAAATCATCACCATGTATCTTATTTTGACTGCATTGTCAACGGAAGTACTATTTTAAACTATTATTTACGGTGATTGTCTATATGTAGATATCATCAGATGTCGAAAACCTTTGATTTAAATATTCATTTATAGTGTGCCTTTTCAAAAGAATGCAATGTTTACAAAACGTATCATATAGAGGTCAAATACCTCGCAATGAAATCGATGAATGACGTGTTCGTCCATATGGATTTGGAGCGATCGTCACATTTTACACACACCATACTTACACCACTTCTTTCTCTCAACTTTTCTCTCTAAATTGTAAGTGATAAACTTTATTTTTCTTTCTTCTTTTTCCTTTAAAAACCGCCAAGTTCATCATCAATTTGCTTGTTTGTTGTTTGTTGTTGTTAAAGATCAAACTTTCTAGTTTGTATCTTCATGAATCTTCCTTCTTCCATCCTTTGTTTGATGAGGAATCAAGAACAATGATCTAAGCTTGTTAGCTTATGGTTCTACACTTGAAAAGTTATGAAGATCTAAAGTTCATAAGCTTTAAGATCTTACTTGTGTTCATGTTTTGGAAACTTAAGGTTTATTGTCTTAAGATCCAAGCCTTGACTTGAATCTTCTTAAGTATGAAACAAACATGAACTTGTTACTTGTAACTTTAGTTTATTTCTTTATTTTATTTTAAATTCGTGACTTTATTATTTTGGTCAAGTGTTACTAGTTAAACTTGATCTCATTTTTCTTGAAACTAAAGTTTAAACTTTGTAAGTTCAAGAACATGGAATTTTAAATTTTTAGTTATAACTCCATACACTTATGTTAGATCTAAGTTTCTATAGTTTATGGTCTTCCAATTTTGTCTAAAACAAAAGATTATAAGCTTATATATACATTCTACAAGATTAAAATCTAAGCTTCATAACTTATGGTTTTATTAAAGTGAAGATCCAAGTTCTATAACTTAGGATTTAACTTAAGAACACTAGATATAGACTTTTTAGTCTAGGATCTTCAAGATCTAACTAAGATCTAAGTTCTACAACTTAAGATCTTGTTTATTTAGTTTACATTCAAGTTTATAGCTTAATATTACTATAGAACTCATGTATCTGTCGGATCTAAGATCTTGATGTAACTTTGGTTCCACAACCTCCTTACAACCCTTAAATGAGTTGTGCTATTTATCTTAGATATACACTAGTGTCATGATGGTCAAAACTTGGTTAAGGTGATACAAACACGTCAACGAGTTGTACACATGAAGCTACAAGCATCAAGGATGAGAACCGTGATGAACATCAAGCACCAAGAACCGACCAGAGCACTTTGCTTACTGTTTTTGAGGTCTGATCAGTCACCTAGGCTACTGGAAAAGTCTATTTACAGATTTTTTGGTTCGAGTAGATGATTTTTCATTTAGGATTCGTCTTAATCTGATTTACGGTTTAGGATTTATAGCCTTCCGAAAGTCACTACACCTTTGTAATGTTGTGCTGAAATTTCTGACCTACTCGCGCTTAAACCGTCGCCAGGGTCAAACGAAGACGAGTTTGGTTCTGAAAATTGGTCAGTAGTTAGAAGACTCACATACGGAGCCATAGCCACTGACTATGCATCTTTTCGATTTGTATAGAGGTCGTAGAAGCTGAACGAAGTCAGCCTTTGTTTCGATCTCTATTCTTGATTGAAAACTTACTTTACTTTTTACTTATGTTGATGAATGATGATGATACTTAAGACCTAATTTACATACTTTTTAACCTTTGGGAATGATTTACTGACTTATTAACTTTTGACTTAGGTTGAGGACCTTTCGGACCAAATACTTGCTTACTTATCTCGTACCGACTTTACTACTTTTTCACTGTGAGTAATAGCATCCCTTTTTACTTTAATTATTTTGGGAACTGAGAATACATGCGCTTTTTACATTTTACATACTAGGCACGAGTACTTAAACTTTATATATGTGTGGGTTATATAACGGCATAAACTTTCCCCTTAGCTCGGTAACGTTTAGTCATTGGTTTTTGAACCGGTGAACGCGAATCTTAGATATGGATCCATAGGGTTTGACATCCCCACTCGGGCTAGTCACGCTAGCATTTAACGGGTGTTTAATACTTCGTAAACTTACGCACTCGCCAAGTGTACTTTTAGGGGGTGATATTACGTTAAGTTAGTTACCAAGTGCCCACGGTTGAGCATATACTTTTCATACTGTTTTGAAATACTGAAATCTCGTGGCATACCTTACATTACTGTTACATTTAAACTATTGCTCACCAACATTCGTGTTGACATTTTTAAGCATGTTTTCTCAGGTGCTTAGAGGTTTGATGCTTCCGCTGTAGTAGTCTTGCTGTGTAGACTCCCGCTGCTTTTGTTAGAGATGTCTCTGCATGAAACGTTTACCTTGCATTCACAACTATATTACTTTTGAAACAATGAATTTGTAATGACCATTGGGTCTCGTAATTATGTTAATTGCTTCTATTTGTAGAAGCCTACTACCGTTTGTAAAACTTTTGATGTTAGTTATGACGTCACCCTTTCCTATGAATGCAAACTTATTTTAAAACAGCATATAGTGTTTGACCTTGTAGTGATCCTGTTGTTGATGATCCGTACACGTTATTTTTGTACGGGGCATCACATTTGGTATCATAGCATTGGTTGTAGGGAATTAGGTTGCATTAGTGAGTCTAGACCGGACCGAGTAGGATTCACTAATAGGACTAATCTACAACTTGCTAGTTTACTTGTTTCTGCGGAACTTGTTGCATGCTGTTGCTTACTTTTACTGCTATATGTCGTATACTGCTACTTGTTTTCACTACTGCATGCTATTATCTGCGTTCGATTGCATGATACTTCTGTAGGGTTTGTTATTATTGCCATGCTATCTACTGCTATAGATGATCTAGACTGTCGTAGTTACTTTGCCTAATACGTGCTTGCTATATGACTTACTGACATGGAAAAAGTTATTTTTACTTGTTCAGATGTCGGATATACCGCCCATCATCATTGACTTGGAGAGCGACTCAGATTCACCTGCCGCCTCGCGTGCTACTGCTGCCGACTCACAGATCCCGTCATTGCTACCCTCCAGTGACTCTGGCGATTCGTCCTCTAGGGACAGTAGCCACGTACCTGACCTGATGATCATCTCAGATGGAGATGGGGACCCAGAGGTGATTCCAGCTCCACCTAGCCCAGGACTCCCGGAGCCACAGCACCATTCCGGTGGTGCTGTGATTCCTGGGAGAAATGAGGACGGTCCTTTCTATAATGAGCGAGGACATTGGGTCAGACGCCTTGCTGATGGACGTGTCATGCCGATCCCGCCTAGCAGATATCGACTGATGACCACCGGTCGAGCAGATCCACCCTTAGATGATTCAGACGACCCATCATCCGATGACTCCAGCGAGGAGGATTCCGACGAGGACCTTCAGGAGGTGCCTGTGCAGCCACCCTCTACCCCGCCGAAGAAGCGGTATCATTTCGATGGTACTGTTATTCCAGGGGTTAATGGAGGTAGACCGTTCGTGGACGCACACGGACAGTTGGTTAGGGTTACCGCCCGTAAGCGGGTTGTGCCTTACCCTACCGATCCATTCGTGTGTAAGGCTTCCCGTTACGCACCGTCTACTTCTGGTGCTGGACCGTCTGCACCACCAGCTCCACCTGTACCATCTGCACCGCCTGCCCCACCAGCATCCCCCGTCGTCGAGGAACTGACGAGGGAAGTGCATATCCTCCGTGCTCGGGTAACTGAGCTCGAGGATCAGGTGTCCCACATAATGGACATCCTTTACCCACCGCCACCATAGGGCTATTGTATTAGATTTCATTATGTAATCCCGTTTGTAGTTTCATGTTTTACTCATGTATTGTACGAACCTTATGCGGATGTATGCAACTTTCTAATTTAATGAATGGAACTTAGTGTTGTTTAATTTCTGTACGATGTTCTATTTACGTTACTATGTGATGATTCTGTGGTATCTGTATCTAGTTGCATTACTTAATTAACATGCGATGTGTTGATTCCATGTTGGTTACCATATACCGTATTATTATTTATTGAATGCTGGATTTTGACTTAAGTCAAAACTTTTGTTCAGAAGAACAATGGCAAACGGTTCAAGAATTCCAAGGGAAATGCCCACAGCGGCACAGATTGAGGAAATGATAACTGCTCGAGTAGCCGAAGCAATTGCGAATGTCAACCCCCAAGCTCCACCTGTTAACCAGAACAATCATAACGGGTGCACCTATAAGGAATTTCAAAGCTGCAAGCCCCACAATTTCAGTGGTACTGAGAGGCCAGTGGGACTGACAAGATGGTTTGAGAAATTGGAAGCTGTGTTCTGTGTGAGCAACTGCTCAGAAATGAACAAAACTAAGAATGCCTCCTGTACGCTGTCGGGCGACGCTTTAACCTGGTGGAACACACTTGCTCAGGCTAAGGGAATTGACGAGGCCTATGCTACACCGTGGGAGGAATTTAAGGGGGCTATGATCGAGGAGTACTGCCCCAGAACAGAGATTCAGAAAATGGAAGCTGAGTTTTGGGAGTTGAAGGTTGTGGGAACCGATCTTGATGGTTATAACCGAAGGTACCTGGAATTAGCTCTGATGTGCCCCACGATGGTTACCCCGAAATTTAAGTGAATGGAACGGTATTTGTGGGGACTTCCCAAGTCCATCCAGGGAAATGTCACCTCTTCGAAACCAGCTGATGTCCCGGAAGCTATGCGCATGGCGCACACCCTGATGAACCAAATTACCAGCAAAGAACCAGAAAAGGTAAAAATCCGAATCGGGAGCTAGTAATGAGAAACGTAAGTGGGACAGCAACAAGGGAAGGGTCTTTGATCAAAACCCAGCTAAGAGGCATGAAAGTTTCAAGGGGAATAACGACGGGAGGAACCCCAACCCGAACCCAAGCTCAAACAATAACTACAAGGGTAGTCTCCCGCAGTGCAAGAGATGCTACAAGCATCACACTGGGTACTGCAACGTGGTCTGTGAAAAGTGTAAAAAGACTGGGCACATTGGCAAAGACTGCAAGATCACCACCCCAACTGTGAAGACAAACCCTACTGGACCAAGGAAGTTCTATGAGTGTGGACAACTGGACCACTTCAGGAATGAATGTCCCAACAAGAGAAAGGACGGTGGGCCAGCGCGTGGAAGAGCTTTCAACGTAAACACAAGGGATGCCCGTGAGAACCCCGACTTGGTTACAGGTATATTCACTATCAACAATCTATTAGCTTCTGTCCTATTTGATACTGGTGCCGATAGGAGTTATGTATGTAGACACTTTTGCTCTTAGATAGATTGGTCGTTAGTTCCTTTAAAGGAGAGTATGCTTGTTGAGGTAGCCAATGGAAAACTTGAGAAAGTTAACCAAATTAGCCGAGGAGGTATTATCAACATAGCTGGTGTGGATTTCGAGATTGACTTGATACCCATCAAATTGGAAAGTTTTGATGTGATTATCGGTATGGAATGGTTGACCAAGGTAAGGGCCGAAATTATCTGTAGAGTTAAAGCTATTCGCATACCACATGGAGATGGTGAGCCACTGATTATTTACGGAGAGAGATGTAACTCGAAGCTGAACCTCATTAGTTGCATGAAGGCACAAAAGATCATAAAGAAAGGACGTCTTGCTGTTTTAGCACATGTGAAAACATTAGAAACCGAGGTGAAGAGCGTGGATGATGTACGAATTGTGAACAAATTTTCCGATGTCTTCCCAGAAGAATTGCCTGGATTACCGCCAACGGGGGCAGTGGAGTTTCAGATAGATTTATTGCCAGGAGCTGCACCTGTAGCTCGCGCACCTTATCGACTCGCACCTTCCGAAATGCAAGAGTTGTAGAGCCAACTACAAGAACTGCTAGACCGTGGATTTATTCAACCAAGTTCTTCGCCTTGGGCGCTCCTGTTTTGTTTGTGAAGAAGAAGGACGGATCTTTCCGCATGTGTATCGACTACCGCGAACTCAACAAATTGACGATCAAGAATCGGTATTCCCTTCCCCGAATTGACGATCTTTTTGATCAGCTGCAAGGATCAAGCGTTTACTTTAAGATCGATTTGCGATCCGGTTATCACCAGTTGAGGGTGAAGGAGAGTGATGTGATGAAAACTGCGTTCAGAACCCGTTATGGTCACTATGAGTTTCTCGTGATGCCATTCGGTTTAACCAACGCACCTGCCGTATTTATGGATCTCATGAATCGTGTATGCAAGCCATACCTGGATAAATTCGTTATCGTCTTCATAGATGATATCCTCATATACTCCAAAAGCGAAGAAGAACATGAGCAACATCTTCGACTAGTGCTTGAACTCTTGAGACAAGAGCAACTTTATGCAAAATTCTCCAAGTGCGAGTTTTGGTTGAAGGAAGTCCAGTTCCTGGGTCATATTGTGAGCGATCAAGGTATCAAAGTTGATCCCACAAAGATCGAAGCTATCAGCAAGTAGGAAACCCCCACTACTCCGACTCATATCTGCCAATTTTTAGGTCTCGCCGGTTACTACCGAAGATTTATTGAAGGTTTCTCTCTGATTGCGCGTCCTTTGAACTCGCTGACTCACAAAGGGAAGAAGTTCGTTTGGAAAACCGAACACGAGTCAGCATTTCAAACCTTGAAGCAGAAGTTAACCACCGCGCCTATCTTATCACTTCCTGAAGGCAGTGACGATTTCGTCGTATATTGCGATGCCTCGAAAAATGGTTTTGGTTGCGTATTGATGCAAAGAACGAAGGTCATTACTTATGCTTCTCGTCAACTGAAGATTCACGAGCGAAACTACACTACTCACGATCTCGAACTTGGAGCCGTTGTCTTTGCGCTCAAATTATGGAGACACTATCTTTATGGAACTAAAAGTACTATCTTCACCGACCACAAAAGCCTCCAACACATATTCGATCAGAAACAACTGAACATGAGACATCGACGATGGATCGAGACGCTGAACGACTATGATTGTGAACTACGTTAACATACTGACAAGGCCAATGTTGTAGCCGACGCTTTGAGCCGAAAGGAGAGGATGGCACCTCTTCGTGTTCGGGCCCTGAACATCACCATTCATTCGAATCTCAATAGCCAGATCCGAGTAGCCCAAGATGAGGCTCTCAAAGAGGAGAATAGATCCCATGAACACTTGAACATTCTCGTCTCTCGATTCGAGGTTAAGGAGACTGGACTCCGATACTTCGCCGAAAGAATTTGGGTGCCTAGTTATGGGGATTTACGAAGCCTCATTCTAGACCAAGCCCACAAGTCAAGATATTCGATTCATCCAGGAGCCGGTAAAATGTACCACGATCTCAAGGAATAGTATTGGTGGCCAAATCTTAAGAAAGATGTTGCAACTTATGTTGGGAAGTGTTTGACTTGTTCAAAGGTTAAGGCCGAACATCAAAGGCCATATGGGTTACTCCAGCAACCAGAAATCCCGCAATGGAAGTGGGAAAGGATAACGATGGACTTCATCACAAAACTACCAAAGATGGTGGGCGGATACGATACCATCTGGGTTATCGTTGACCGTCTTACCAAATTTGCACACTTCTTAGCCATGAAAGAAACAGATACGATGGAAAAACTCGCTCAACTATACATAAAGGAAATTGTATCTCGTCATGGTGTGCCCTTATCGATCATTTCAGACCGAGATGCCCATTTTGCTTCTAGATTTTGGTGTTCCTTGCAAGAAGCCTTGGGGACTCGTCTCGACATGAGTACTGTGTATCACTCACAGACCGACGGACAAAGTGAATGCACGATACAGACTTTGGAGGACATGTTGCGTGCTTGTGTCATTGATTTCAAAAAGGCTTGGGAAAGGCATTTGCCGCTAGCCGAATTCTCTTACAACAACAGTTATCATTCGAGTATTAATGCCGCACCTTTCGAAGCGTTGTATGGCCGCAAATGCCGTTCTCCTATTTGTTGGACCGAAGTAGGCAAAAAGCAAATCATCGGACCCGAGTTAGTCCATGAAACAACCAAGAAGATTGTCCAAAATCAAGCGAGACTCAAGACGGCCCGTGATCGCCAAAAGAGTTATGCCGACCTTAAACGTAAAGACTTCAAATTCAACATGGGTGACCGTGTAATGTTGAAGGTCGCACCTTGGAAAGGTGTGATCCGTTTTGGAAAGCGCGGAAAGTTAAATCCGCGATACATTGGTCCTTTCGAAATTTTGGAGCTTGTTGGACCCATTGCTTACCGTTTGGATATTCCGAATCAATTGAGCTCAGTTCATCCTACCTTCCACGTATCAAATTTGAAGAAGTGTCTTGCTGAACCGGAACTTGTCATACCACTGGAGGAACTTACGATTCATGACAAACTCCACTTCGTGGAAGAACCTGTTGAAATTATGGACCGTGAGGTCAAAACTTTGAAACACAACAAGATTCCGATCTTCCGAGTACGATGGAATGCTAAACGAGGACCTGAGTTTACCTGGGAATGAGAGGATCAAATGATGCAGAAGTATCCTCACCTTTTCCCAACTCCTCCATCTACCTCAGCTTAAAATTTCGGGACGAAATTTTCTTTAACATGTGGGTAATGTAACAACCCTGCATTTTCCAACTTATATTATTAATATTTATTATTAATACTTGCGCTTTAATAAATGTATGCTTATACATTTTACTTGTCACCGTAATTGACTTTCCATGTCCCGACTTGTATTTTCGACACGTGCTTTTCACGAATAATATTTCGAATATTATTTACGTTCATAATTAATTATTATTAATTATTTTTAATTAACTAATGTAAGTAGTTAATTACTTGGGCTTGTTACTAAGTTGTTGCATACTTATACATGGGCTTTTATTATTGGACTTGGACTATCAAGCCCACCCTACATTTCTTAATGGACTAGTTAGTGAGCCCATCATATTACTAGTGATTTATTAAGGCTAAACAAGATTAATTAAGTTAAGTGAGGAGGCAAAGATGTTTCAAGCATGCAAGCACCAACTTTCCATGCATTTAACCTTATATTCTTCCTAGCATACAACACCCTCCCATACATGAAAGAACAAGTTGACCACCCCCCCCTTTGGGAGCCCAAAACCGTCGGCCTTTTGGTGGGGAGGGATTTAAAATTTTTTTTTTTTTTTTTTTTTTTTTTGTGTTACTTATATGCTAGTATTACTTCATTTTACACACACCATACTTACACCACTTCTTTCTCTCAACTTTTCTCTCTAAATTGTAAGTGAAAAACTTTATTTTTCTTTTTCCTTTAAAAAACGCCAAGTTCATCATCAATTTGCTTGTTTGTTATTTGTTGTTGTTAAAGATCAAACTTTCTAGTTTGTATCTTTATGAATCTTGCTTCTTTCATCATTTGTTTGATGAGGAATCAAGAACAAGGATCTAAGCTTGTTAGCTTATGGTTCTACACTTGAAAAGTTATGAAGATCTAAAGTTCATAAGCTTTAAGATCTTACTTGTGTTCATGTTTTGGAAACTTAAGGTTTATTGTCTTAAGATCCAAGTCTTGACTTGAATCTTCTTAAGTATGAAACAAACATGAACTTGTTACTTGTAACTTTAGTTTATTTCTTTATTTTGTTTTAAATTCGTGACTTTATTATTTTGGTCAAGTGTTACTAGTTAAACTTGATCTCATTTTTCTTGAAACTAAAGTTTAAACTTTGTAAGTTCAAGAACATGGAAGTTTAACTTTCTAGTTATAACTTCATACACTTATGTTAGATCTAAGTTTCTATAGCTTATGGTCTTTCAGTTTTTTCTAAAACAAAAGCTTATAAGCTTATATATACATTCTACAAGATTAAAATCTAAGCTTCATAACTTATGGTTTTATTAAAGTGAAGATCCAAGTTCTATAACTTAGGATTTAACTTAAGAACACTAGATCTAGACTTTTTAGTCTAGGATCTTCAAGATCTAACTAAGATCTAAGTTCTACAACTTAAGATCTTGTTTATTTAGTTTACATTCAAGTTTATAGCTTAATATTACTATTAGAACTCATGTATGTGTCGGATCTAAGATCTTGATGTAACTTTGGTTCATCAACCTCCTTACAACCCTTAAATGAGTTGTGCTATTTATCTTAGACATACACTAGTGTCATGACGGTCAAAACTTGGTTAAGGTGATGTAAACACATCAACGAGTTGTACACTTGAAGCTACAAGCATCAAGGATGAGAACCGTGATAAACATCAAGCACCAAGAACCCACCGGAGCACTTTGCTTACTGTTTTTGAGGTCTGATCAGTCACCCGGGCTACTGGAAAAGTTGATTTCCAGATTGTTCGGTTCGAGTAGATGACTTTTCATTTAGGACTCGTCTTAATAAAATTTACGGTTTAGGATTTATAGCCTTCCGAAAGTCACTACACCTTTGTAACGTTGTGCTGAAATTTCTGACCTACTCGCACTTAAACCGTCGCCACCGTCAAACGAAGACGAGTTTGGTTATGAAATTTGGTCAGTGGTTGGAGGACTCACATACGGAGCCATATCCACTAACTACGCGTCTTTTCGATTTGTATAGAGGTCGTAGCAGCTGAACGAAGTCAGCCTTTGTTTCGATCTCTATTCTTGATTGAAAACTTACTTTACTTTTTACTTATGTTGATGAATGATGATGATACTTAAGACCTAATTTACATACTTTTAAAACTTTGGGAACGATTTACTGACTTAGTAACTTTTGACTTAGGTTGAGGACCTTTCGGACCAACTACTTGCTTACTTATCTCGTACCGACTTTACTACTTTTTCACTGTGAGTTATAGCATCCCTTTTTACTTTAACTATTTTGAGAACTGAGAATACATGCGCTTTTTACGTTTTACATACTAGGCACGAGTACTTAAACTTTATATATGTGTGGGTTATATAACGGCATAAACTTTCCCCTTAGCTCGGTAACGTTTAGTCATTAGTTTTTGAACCGGTGAACGCGAATCTTAGATATGGATCCATGGGGTTTGACATCCCCACTCGGGCTAGTCGCGCTAGCATTTAACGGGTGTTTAATACTTCGTAAACTTACGCACTCGCCAAGTGTACTTTTAGGGGGTGATATTACGTTAAGTTAGTTACCAAGTGCCCACGGTTGAGCATATACTTTTCATACTGTTTTGAAATACTGAAATCCCGTGACCTACCTTACATTACTGTTACATTTAAACTATAGCTCACCAACATTCGTGTTGACGTTTTTAAGCATGTTTTCTCAGGTGCTTAGAGGTTTGATGCTTCCGCTGTAGTAGTCTTGCTGTGTAGACTCCCGCTGCTTTTGTTAGAGATGTCTCTGCATGAAACGTTTACCTTGCATTCACAACTATGTTACTTTTGAAACAATGAATTTGTAATGACCATTGGGTCTCGTAATTATGTTAATTGCTTCTATTCGTAGAAGCCTACTATCCTTTGTAAAACTTTTGATGTTGGTTATGACGTCACCCTTTCTTATGAATGCAAACTTATTTTAAAACAGCATATAGTGTTTGACCTTGTAATGATCCTGTTGTTTATGATCCGTACACGTTATTTTTGTACGGGGCATCACACAATGGAGTGGAGGGGGCAAGCTCTCTAACTTGTTCCCAAGACTCTACATGTTAGAACAAGACAAAGGCGCTACATTCAAAGACCGGGTTCAAAAATTGGTTCGAGCTTAGCTTTCTCATGGAATTGGACGAGAGATCCGTCGGGGCGCACAAAAGGGGAGCTAGATCGTGTCGTCGAGCTGCTACAGATTCTGAATTTCGACAACAATGGAGCAGACAAATGGAGCTGGACTCTCGGTTCGGCTTCGAATGGGCTGTTCAATGTTAACTTGCTCACGTCGGCTATTGATGATAAGTTGCTAGGTACTATCTCTTCCACTCACCCCACTTTCCATAACAACTTTGTCCCTAAAAAAATAGAAATCTTTATGTGGAGGGCGTTAAAAAAGCGGTTGCCGGTTCGGGTCGAACTTGACAAAAGGGGTATCGAACTTGACAATATCCGTTGCCCCCTATGTGATGACGACTTAGAATCGGTTGCCCACTCCATCATTTTTTGCAAGTTTGCCTTAGATATTTGGGAAATGTTGTTTAGGTGGTGGGGGCTTGGTAGCTTTTCATCCTATAGCCTACTCGAGATTACTAGCGAAGACAACTTCATATCGGCATCCTCTCGTGGGACTAAAATTTGGCAAGCGACAAAGTGGGTTTGTGCATATTTCATTTGGAAAAATCGCAACAATAAGATCTTCAAAGGAAAGTGTTATAATGGACCGGTTGCATTGTGTGAAATCCAAGTTATGTCCTTCGAGTGGATATCCAAAAGATCAAAGTTGAAGAATCTTGATTGGCTCGTTTGGCTTAGTAATCCAAGTTCATATCTCAACATTATGTAATTGTGTTCGCGTAGGTTGATTTGTATTTTAGCCTGTAAGTAGTCTCGTTGCTTCCTTTGCAACGTTTCGTGTTTTGACCTAGACCCTTTGCTCTAGGTTTCTCGTGTATTGCTCGTTGTTTTTAATAATATTGTTGGCCTTTCAAAAAAAAAAAAAATAGAACACCAAAAGCAGTTCGTTGTTCTTCAATTTCTACGGAGGAACGGGCATAAAGTACGTTAATTAATTAGTACTCGACACATGAGAAAGTTTCGATTTAATTACATTAATTATAGAATGTTTTGAAAATTATTAATGATTAATTAGTTAAAATTAAAACATTAGAAAGTTTGATAAATGTATACTCCGTATTTTGTAAACTAAAGCTATATAACCTATATTTATATTTATGTTGGGCTTGAATTTGATTAAAATTCAGTCTTAGTTCCTTATTAGGTTTAAAACTTCACTAGTAATATATCAAGCGATGCCTAAGTAATATGAACAGGAAAAATATGTTCGTTTGCACGTCAATTCCAATCCAATATATGATATATCCAAATCTATCTTTATATTTTTAAATAAACAACTAGTACATGACCCGTGAATACACGGGTTTGTTCTTAAAGTCTTACAAAATACAATCAAAAATAAGTTATAATTATTAATTCACATATCTCATAATAATGTAAGGTAACAAACATGTCCAAATAATAATTTTACAAATACGATATAATTATCGATTCAAATGATACTATAAACAAAGCAATGTACCAAATATGTCCAAATAAAAATTTAACCATGTAAATGTGAGTTATATAAATGTTTATTTTCTGTGGGATTAAAGTAACCATTTATAGTAATTCAAATATCAATCAGCGGTAGGTAGTATCATCGGTGGGTAGTACGCTTCTTTCTAATTTACTATCGCCAATTGTAGCACTATTGTCAAGAATCCAAAAAATTAGGGTTTTCTCTCCGGAAAAAGGGCGATTTACGGCGCTCATCTATTGTTTCATTTTTTTTCTTCCAATCTCATGCAATAATCGATCATCTGCTAGTGTGGATCCCTATTTAGGCAACCTGGAATATGGGAAAACATTCGGGGGGAAAGAAAAAACCCAATATTGTTAATACGGAGCGTGTTTTACGAAATCGCAAGATTGGTGGGGAGTCTACGGAGACTTCTAATGCAACTGGAGAAGAAAACGAACTCGATCAATCGAACACTGAGGTACAATCAACTACTATTAATCTGGATCTTGATGATAAAGTTAGTGTGCACTCAGCTGAGGAATTTTCTGAGGACAATTCATATGATGAGAATGTAAAGTTTGATAATTCTATTCCTGATTATGAATTTCCGAAGTTAGGGGTTTCAGTTAACTTAAAAACTCCTGTTGTAAATTCTAGTCATAAAGTAGATGAGCAGGTACATGGTGAGAAGGTGCATGAGAGCAAACAGAATGCTGGACAACAGGAGGGTACTCAAAAAAAGTCGTATGTGGATATGGTGAGTGGGCAATCAATAAAACGCAAAGCTAATTTCCGTTTTATTGAGAAACCGATGGATCTTGATGAGAATGTTGACGTTGAGATTCCGTTGAGTGCTGTGAAAGAAGCAGCAGATCGGTATAGTTATACACTATATGGATATTTCATTGGGAAAAGGATAGCTTACCCGGTTGTCCAGAACTACGTAATGAATACATGGAAGAAATTTGGTATTGAAAAATCGATGATGAACGCGAAAGGTTTTTTCTTTTTCAAGTTTAGCTCGGAGAAGGGTATGTTGGATGTCTTAGAACATGGGCCATGGATAATTCGCACGGTCCCAATAATTTTGAATAAATGGTCGCCAAACGTGTCTCTCACTAAAGAAGACATTACCAAAGTACCAGTTTGGATTAAGCTGCATGATATTCCGTTGGCTGGGTTTACGGAGGATGGATTGAGCTACATTGCATCGCAGGTGGGTGTTCCAATTATGCTAGACTCTTATACTAGTACCATGTGTATGGAGTCATGGGGTAGGCCTAATTATGCGAGGGCGTTGGTCGAAATTTCTGCTGAAAAGTCTCTAAAGAACAGCTTGAAGGTTGCCATCCCCTCGCTGGAAGGGGGTGGGAAGACTATCAATGAGGTTCGGGTGGAATATGAATGGCGTCCACCACATTGCGAATATTGCAAGGTCTTTGGTCATAAAGAATCCCAATGCCCCAAAGTTATCCCAGTTGCAAAGGTTAATCGTGTGGATGAAGATGGTTTCGTGGCAGTTTCAAAGAAGACTAATGGTATTGTTATTGGAAAGAAACAGAATGATGGGAATAAGAATAATACCGGGTTTGTTGTTGGGAGAGCAAAACAAAAGTTGGTGTATCGTCCGATTCGTAAAGACGTTATTCTAGATGAGGGTACAGGTACAAGTAAAACCAAAGACTCTGAACAGGTTAATACTTCTAATGTTTTTAATGTTCTTGCTGACTTAAATGAAGAAAACACTCAACATGTGGACATCAATAAAGGATTGATTGATGAGGAAAGTGACTTAGAAATTGATGATGAAAATGTGGGACGGAAACAAAAAGTAGATAAGCAATCTGAGGGGGCAAGCACTCCCGGTAAAGAAGTTTCCAATGATTAGTTTTGCTACATGGAATATTCGAGGGTTGAACCGAGTCCCCAAGCAAAACGAGGTTCGTGAGGTAATTATGGAAAATAAATTATGTATATGTGCCATCCTCGAATCGCATGTAAATATCACTAAGTTAAATGGGATATGCAACTATGTGTTTCCAAATTGGTGTTGGTCATCTAACAACAATGTTAGTATAAGGGGTACACGAATAATACTAGGATGGGATCCTGGTATTGTTAATGTAATGGTGCTTGGTACAAGTGAACAGGTGATGCATTGCCAAGTTAAAGTCATTAGGAGTAATACCCACATGTTTATGTCGTTCGTATATGCAGCAAATCGATATGTTCAAAGAAGAAGTTTGTGGAGTGAGTTGTGTATGCACCATAGGCTCGTGGGGATTCACCCATGGGTTATTATGGGTGACTTCAATGCCTCTCTGAGTGAAGATGATTCTTCGGTGGGCTGCTCACGCATCACGATTGCAATGAGGGAATTTAAAGAATGTGTTGACACCATCGAAATTTCGGATGTGAACCAAACTGGTTTACGCTTTACATGGAACCAAAGACCTAATGCTATGGAGGGAATACTGAAAAAGATTGATCGTGTCATGGCTAATGCAGCCTTTATTGAATAGTTCACTAACGCTTATACTATTTTTCAACCATACAGAATATCGGATCATAGCCCAGCTGTGCTAAAAATTCCTACGCAAGAGGGTGTTAAACCGAAGCCTTTTCGATTTTGCAATTATTTGGTGTATAAAGATAAATTTCGAGAATGTGTGGCAGCAGGTTGGGAGGTAAATGTCAATGGCCATAAGATGTATCAGTTGCTAAAAAAATTGAAATTTTTAAAGAAGCCTCTAAGGAAACTTATGTGGGAGAAAGGTAACTTGCATACTTGTGTAGAAAAATTACGAAAAGAGTTAGATTCGGCTCAACGATTGCTTGATCAAAACCCTCACTCCGATTACTTGCGAAGAGAAGAAAGTGCCAAATTGAAAGCATTTAATGAAGCTTTACTTGATGAAGAGCGCTTTTTGAAACAAAAATCGAAGGTAGAATGGTTGCGTGCCGGGGATGGTAACAATAGTTACTTTCATAAAGTTGTTAAGGGAAAGCAGAACAGGAGTCGCATAGAGGCTGTTTTGGATAGTAACGGAACAATGGTGGAAGGAAGAGTAGTCCCTGATGTTTTTCTTAAGCATTATGAAAACTTTTTAGGGTCGTCTGTTCCTTGTACTCCTATACCAGATCCGGGTTCTTTGTTTACTAGACGATTACCGAGTGATATAGCTGCTACTATGATATGCCCTATTACAGATAGCGAAATTAAGGCTGCTATTTTTGATATCGGAGATGGTAAATCGCCAGGCCCCGATGGTTATACGGCTGTGTTCTTTAAAAATGCATGGGATATTGTGGGGCAAGAAGTGATAGAGGCGATTAGGGAATTTTTCCATAATAGTCAAATGCTAAAAGAGATAAATCATACAGTTATTGCTCTCTTGCCGAAGGTTCAGACTCCATCTAAAGTGAATGATTACCGTCCGATCTCTTGTTGTAATGTTCTTTACAAATGTATTAGTAAAATAATTACCGCAAGAATGAAAGTTGGTTTGGACTTAATTATTAGTGAGAATCAATCAGCGTTTATTCCAGAGAGACGTATTTCAGATAACATCCTCATAACTCAGGAAATTATGAAGAATTATCATCTTGCTAGTGGTCCGCCTCGGTGTGCATTTAAGGTTGATATTCAGAAGGCGTATGATACTGTCGATTGGAATTTTTTGGAGGTGATCTTACATCAATTTGGATTTCATGGAACCATGGTAAAATGGATAATGACGTGTGTTTCCACCACATCATTCTCTATAAATATTAATGGGGATATGCATGGTTTTTTCAAGGGTAGAAGAGGATTGAGACAAGGTGATCCTTTGTCTCCCTATCTTTTTACTATGGTGATGGAAACTCTTACATTGATGTTACAACGAAATATTCGAAACTCGGATGACTTTCGGTTCCATCCTAGATGCGAAAGACAACAAATTATTAATGTTTGCTTCGCCGATGACTTATTCATGTTCTCATACGCAAATAAAGGTTCGGTTAAAGTTATCTCTGATGCAGTGGAAAGTTTTAAAATGTGTTCGGGGTTGGTTCCAAGTCTTCCTAAGAGCACAGCGTTTTTTGGGAATGTGAATCAAGCCGTAAAGAATGAGATTCTTGCTCTCCTCCCTTTTGAGGAGGGAACGTTGCCCGTTAGATACTTGGGAGTCCCGTTAATTTCTTCTCGGTTGATGTACAAAGATTGTAAAACTTTGGTGGAAAGAGTGAAAAATAAAATAAATGATTGGAAAAATAAATCCCTTTCTTTCGCGGGTAGGGTTCAATTGATCTCGTCTGTGTTAACATCGCTTCAGGTATACTGGTCATCGGTTTTTCTTCTGCCTGATATGATTCTCAAGGATATTGAGAAACTAATTCGGGGATTTTTATGGTGTCAAGGCGATCTCAAGAAAGGCAAAGCTAAAGTCAGGTGGGATGAAGTGTGTTTGCCTAAACACGAGGGAGGTCTTGGAATTAAACGATTGAAATATTGGAACATGGCGCTTATGTCATATCATGTGTGGAGCATTATTACGCGAAAGCAATCCCTGTGGGTTAAGTGGATTCACTCGTATCGTCTACGAAGAAACAATTTCTGGCTTGTGAAACCTGCTGCTGATTCAAGTTGGGGATGGCGAAAGATTCTTAGTATTCGTAACACTATTCGTCCACATATTATCCACCAAGTCGGTGATGGCAGAAACACGTCAGTTTTATATGACATTTGGTGTGATTATGGTCCTTTGGTGGAGATTCTAACAAATAGAGAAACACATAGGGCTGCAATCTCTATTGATTCAAATGTTTCTCAGTTTGTTAATGACTCGGGATGGTCGTGGCCAGATGTATTGTCTACAAAATATCCTCTTTTGTTATCTACTGATCCTCCTGATATTGGAAAAGATGATGTTGTTCGCTGGAGGGATGTGGATGGGGTTCTACACTGTTTCTCGGTATCGAAGGTCTGGGATACCATTCGGTATCGTCAGCCTAAAGTCCTGTGGTATTCTGTGATTTGGTTTGCGCAAAATATTCCTCGGCACGCGTTTATTGCTTGGCTACTTATGAAGCAAAAGCTGAAAACTCAAGATATGCTCAAACCATGGGACATGAATTTGAATGGGAATGGAGGTGTTGCTGTGTGTACTCTTTGTCAACTACAACCTGACTCTAACACCCATTTGTTCTTTGAATGTATGTATGCAAGTAGAGTTTGGGATCAAGTTAAGCAATTGATTCAAATTCCTATTAGTGGTAACTGTTGGCAAGTTTTCGTGCAGTTGTTGGCTCCGATCGCGCATCGGAGAGTGTCTCGGGTGGTTGTTGCCAAGCTTCTGTTTGCAGCTTCTATTTATTTTATTTGGCAAGAACGGAATGCTCGGTTGTTTAGTAACAAATCGAGAACAAGTGACCTACTGTTTCAAAACATTTTTTCTACGGTTCGTTACAAGCTTTTGTCCTTGAGGTTTAAGGATTCGGTGCAAGTTCGTCAATTGAAGATGTTATGGAAGATCACATAAAATTGGGGGTTTTTGTATGTTTTTTTGTTGCGTCTAGCTCGTCTATTTTTGCGAGTTGGTTATGTCTAGTTTTTGCTAGGTTTGGTGCTTTTGGTTTGTTCTTGGACTACAGGGCACTCTTGTAGACTTGTAATCTGTATTGTATCATTTTTTTGTTGAATGAATTTTGCCGGGTGATTACCCTTTACCCAAAAAAAAATTAAACATGAAATTGAAGATCATCAGAATACCTATTGACCAAACGTGCATGTTAGAAAAGTCTAATCGATACCATTCGGAAAAATTTGTATATAAAAGAAAAGGGTATGATAAATGTAAAAGTGCGTGTGCAGGGTTGTTAACATTATTTTGTTCAATTGCGGTATTCGAGCTCTAATATGGCAAGAAGATTCTATTATTTTATTATCGTTGTTTTATACATTACTCCAACAATATTGAAATCGGCATCGTTCCCTGGTTAGTTTCACATGCCAACGACTTATCTTGATTATTTTATTCAACTATAGTAAGACATCCTCCTTTTACAAATACACCAACTTTCTCTTAAGGGACTTTACTTAAATGCAAGTTATAAAGTTATGTTATAATGTCATTCACTCAAATTCTCCAAACCAAGTTAAAATGTAACATTCAAGTTTAAAATAGTAATAATTTTGAGAAATGCACATGGCCAGCACATGTTTTACCCACAATTATCATTAACTCATTATATACAAATTTCTACCTCCATATACATTAACCCGTTAAAGTACAAACACTAACTCCAATTCAAAAGCATCACAATTGTATGTATACAAATGCTAAAAACTTACAAATAACTTTTATATGATTAGGACTGGGAACTAAAAATCAAATTTAGGACCAATGTAATTAGGCTTAAACTCACCTTAAAGTGGCATGTTATACCTTCAATTGCAAGTTTACCATTCATGAACGTTGCATCATGATTAGAGAAAAATTAGAGAAGTCCTTCCCCAGCTCCATGAAGAGTAAAGAAAAACTCACAAAAAAGGCAGTAATATATATATATATATGATCAAACAACAAACCTCCACCATCATATGCTACGATAAACATCTACCTTCATATACCACAACAAACACCACATAAATAAATTATAATATGAACAGATACTACTAATATTAAAAAATTTATATAGCAATAAAGCATGGGTACTTAAACTAAGATAGTAAGTGAAACAATGATATGGTGCACTGCTTAATGAAGTTTATCTGAAGTATCTTTTACCAGTTGCCCAATATGTAGTTATGTCTTGTGCCTAACATTTTAAATAACACTCATATGACAAAACTGATATATATACCACGCTCATATGACAAAACTGATATATACAATAAGGGTAGTATGAATAGTCAATAAAAAATAACCGCATTAAAATGGTTATGATTAAATTGAATAGCCATTTTGTCTTATGTTTAATGTTTTCAGATAGTGAAACTATATAGAGAACTCGGCTGTCCAGTTATAATTCTACACATCCAAAAACAATGAAATTTAAGCAAGCATTTATATGACTGAAAATACATATACACTCAAAATGCTACACACTTCCAACGAAATATGCAAAATTTACATTGAACATAAACAAATGGTTCATGTGTAAAATCATGCTCCATACAATGACTCATTCATATTTACAGCTGGTTCCAAAATCTTTTAAAATCCTTTTTTTATTGAAGCATTTAATCGAACGGATAGAGTGCAAAATAGAATAGTTCATCAAATAATGTTTTGGTGAAACAAACTTGTATATAAAAAAAAAAAAAAAAACTAAACATCTAAATCTACCAAACACTCATTTAAACTTCATATGCACACATAAAAAACTAAGAAAAAATGTTCATCTAAATTCAAGGAAAGAAAAAGAAGCTTAACAAACAAAATCAAAAACTGCGTTAAAACTTGGGCTTTAGACCTCAAAAATATACATAAATTAGTTGACCGGAAATAGACTCATGAAGAGACCAAGTAATACCGTGACAAATTGGAAGATGATAGAGACCATCAGATGAAACCGAAACCTGTTACGAACATATGCTAAAAGAAGTAAAATAATAAGAAGAAAAGTGATAACAAAAATTAATACAAAACATTCAAAACGAACCTGAATCAAACAAATGACAAAGAGAAGATTAGATGATTTGTCTTTGAATTGAAAAAGAAAAAACAATAACCATGAATAAACCGGTATTTACTCATAATCAAAGAAGAAGAATAAAACCCATTGATAGTATTTTCTTTGGTGTGGGTGTAGTAGACATAGAGATAAGTAAAGAGATTTTTTTTGAAAAATGTACAGATTTTTTCAATGATGGTTGGCAAAATTGACCAATAGAAGCAAAGCTTGTAAAGAAAGTTTATCTCATCTCATTGATAATAAGAAATCACTAATAATTACTCTACATACCTAAAATACATTCGACAAATGAATAGCTACTTTTAAAAGCTTCACAACCTTACACTAAACTTTTTACTCTTCACAATTCACCCTCACTCTTTACAATACTTACCTTCTACATATCTAAAAGACATTCGACAAATGAATAGCGAATTTTAAAAGCTTCACAAACTTACACCAAACTTACACCAAACTTTTTACTCTTCACAATTCAACCCCACTCTTAACAATTCAACCCCACTCTTTACAATACTTACCTTCTACATATCTAAAAGACATTCGACAAATGAATAGCGAATTTTAAAAGCTTCACAAACTTACACCAAACTTTTTACTCTTCACAATTCAACCCCACTCTTAACAATTCAACCCCACTCTTTACAATACTTACCTTTATACTTTTTATAAACTTACCCCAAACTTTTTTTAACCATAAAACTTCTCATTCATTATGTATCCATCACACAATTTTTACTATCTAATACCTATTAATTATTATTATCTATACCTCTAAAAGACAAATGCCTTATGAATAGTTCCTCCTCATGCTTCAATCGTTTGTAGCTCGCGCAAAAAAAGTTGTACCCACAATGCTATCACAATAAACATTGACAACTATTATGAACTTTAAGGGACCAAATGTAAATTCCTATGATAAAAAATGTAAGCTTAACTTCAAGGGGCCAAATCTTAACTTCTTTATTTTTCATAAAACCCTCAACAAATCCACCTAAATTTTTAACTGCCTTTAAATTTTCGTACGATTCGGAATAGGTTTAACCGACATAACCGTTAAACACGAAATAATTTTATGAAATAAACACAACAAATTATATTCGAAACGAAACCCGACGCGAAGCAAGGGCTCCTCCACTAGTTATAATTAATAATAATGTAAAAAAAAGCTACTCGTATTAAACAAATTAAATAAATTATTAATTTAAATGAATTTGTGACATCATCAGCTTAATGGAAGGTATCTTAAAAATTTGTTAATGAAGTTTTAGTGATGTCATCAACATTGCCAAATTATTATTTATCTAACTAAAAGGCAAAGTCCAAATAAATAGTGAACTTTCTAGGCTTCACAAACATACACCAAACTTTTCATTTTTCACAATTCAACCCCACACTTTATAATACTTAACTATATAACTCTTATAAACTTACCACAAACTTTTCACATGTAATAACTTACCCATAAAACTTCTCATTCTCTATAAAACCACCACATAACTTTTACTATCTAATAACTATTCATCATCACCATTTTATTATTTTCATTTTTATTAGTATTATTACTATTATTATTATTATTATTATTATTATTATTAAATCAATCACATAATTTTACACTTTATTATCGTTTAACTAATTTTCTTATTACAAATTAACCACGTAACTCATTTTTAATAACCATTTTTATTGTTATTATATATATATATATATATATATATATATATATATATATATATATATATATATATATATATATATATATATATACACACACACACACACACACACATATATTATATAAATAGTTTTTCCTATTTTATTAAATAGTTTGTACCAATCGTTGATGTACGTCCCACTTTTTTGATTGAGCATTTGGATCTTTTCTCTCGACAAGACGAAAACTAAAACAAAAAATGATGAATAATTATTTTCACGCTTATTACAAATCAATCACATAACTATTTTGCGTCTTCCTCGACAAAACGAAAAATAAAACAAAAAAATGATAAATAGTTACTTTCTCAATAATTAGCTATGTTATTAATGTTAATCAAGGGTGAAGAACCGGCGCAAAGCCAAATCGCCCAACTAGTTATAAGCATTTGATAAAAAGAAGACGAAAATGGTAATATTCCGTAATACTCCGTATGTTTGAAGGCGGCTTTTGGTTACGTGGCGTTGAACCAAATCTTCTAGAATTGCAATTGTTACATTTTTAGTCCTTGTTATATATAAAAGACATTGGACAAATGAATAGCGAATTTTACAAGCTTCACAAACTTACACCAAACTTTTTACTTTTCACAATTCAACCCCACTCTTAACAATTCAACCCCACTCTTTACAATATTTACCTTTATACTTTTTATAAACTTACCGCAAACTTTTCGCACTTCATAGTTTAACCATAAAACTTCTCATTCATTATGTATCCATCACACAATTTTTACTATCTAATACCTATTAATTATTATTATCTATACCTCTAAAAGACAAATGCCTTATGAATAGTTCCTCCCCATGCTTCAATTGTTTGTAGCTCGCGCAAAAAAAATTGTACCCACAATGCCATCACAATAAACATTGACAACTATTATGAACTTTAAGGGACCAAATGTAAATTCCTATGGTAAAAAATGTAAGCTTAACTTCAAGGGGCCAAATCTCTAAGGGGCCAAATCTTAACTTCTTTATTTTTCATAAAACCCTCAACAAATCCACCTAAATTTTTAACTGCCTTTAAATTTTCGTACGATTCGGAATAGGTTTAACCGACATAACCGTTAAACACGAAATAATTTTATGAAATAAACACAACAAATTATATTCGAAACGAAACCCGACGCGAAGCAAGGGCTCCTCCACTAGTTATAATTAATAATAATGTAAAAAAAGCTACTCGTATTAAACAAATTAAATAAATTATTAAATTAAATGAATTTGTGACATCATCAGCTTAATGGAAGGTATCTTAAAAATTTGTTAATGAAGTTTTAGTGATGTCATCAACATTGACAAATTATATACGTAGTATATAAGATAGGACAAGTTCATCTTGTCATCATCATACTTGTTTGTGAGTAAAAAATGGCTATACTCAAAAGAGCTACAGGACTTGGTATACTAATTGACTACAGAAGTATTAACACGACCAATAAGGTCAAATATGAATTGACTAGTGTTCCAAAAAAAATGGGTATAAAGTGAGTCGTCCGAGATATGTATATGTCCGTAATAAATACATAATTCGAGAAAAAATAATTTATTTAAGTATTTTAAAAAACGAAAAAAATTACAAATCAAGATGTTGTTATAGAGATAAGTATTGTAACAAAATCTTAAAGAAAAAGAACAAAATGTTATAAAATATCTAGATTGTGTTATAAAATATCTAGATTGGATGTTAATTTTATTATTATTATATTTCTTGCATAGTAATATTTTATACTATAAATAGACATGTATGGTAACCATTTAAGGTGCACCATTTCTCTTGAAATATCAATATCAATATTTCTTCTCTCCTTCTTCTCTCTTTTTCTCTCCTTGTTCTTATAACCATTAAAGGTAGTTATAAGCCTACTGAATTATAACACGTTATCAGCACGAAAAGCTTAGTGTAATTAAAAGATATCTCAAACGATCACGAATCACTAATCAAGGTATGAAATTATTAATAATTTTCAGACTCGAATATATCAAATTTTGGACTACAAACATTTATATTTATGTTATTTAAGTTATATATGGTCGGTTATACCACCTGAATTATATTTCTGTAATCTAACTTTTACTAACTTCACTAACATTTATATTTATGTTATTTAAGTTATATATGGTCGGTTATACCACCTGAATTATATTTTCTGTAATCTAACTCTTATTAACTTCACTAACATTTATATTTATGTTAATAAGACCTCATGATTGTACGCAACACGTCATTTGACAACACGGTACTTTATGTACGCAACACGTCATTTGACAACACGGTACCATGGGTCGAGATTAATTCCGATCAATACGAATACGACGGGGTCTTTATATGTTATCTAACATTTATGATTACTTATGCAATTAATCATTATTTATTTCATGCATACTAATGTTTATTCTTAGATTTATAATTTTAAAAGTTAAAATAAAAAAATAGTTTGTATTTTTATTAAAAGTAAATCTTAAAAGTTAAAATAAGAAAAAGTAGTTTGTACTTTTATTAAAAGTAAATCTTAAAAGTTAAAATACAAAAAGTAGTTTGTATTTTTATTAAAAGTAAATCTTAAAAGTTAAAATAAGAAAAAGTAGTTTGTATTTTTATTAAAAGTATATCTTAAAAGTTAAAGTAAGAAAAAAAAGGATGGTAAAATGGAATAGTTTTTTGTCAAAAATGAAGTATTGAAAATGAAGTGGTCTCCTTCTTTAACTAAAAAAAATATATATATACTTTTATCAAATGAATTTTTTTGTGGCCGACAATTTCAAACACGAGTCCGTGTTTAGTTTATCAAGAATATCTCTTGCTTTGGTGAAAGGTCACGATCACGATATCAGGTGTTGTGAAAGAATTAAAAAATTGGTCAAGTGGCCTTTTAAAAACTAGAAAAAAAAATTTAAACAAAAAGTTTTTTTTTATATATTTATAATTTACGAGTAACGTAAAAAAAAGGAAGTTTTTTTTTTAAAAAAAAAAAACAAAGAAAGTGTTTAAATGAGTTTTACAGAAAGGGGGAAAGCAAAGTAAAAAAAAAAACTTTTTTTCAAACAAAGGTAAATGAAAGTAGGACTTAATACAAGAAAAAAGTAAACATCTTCTAGACGTGATAAAATCTATCAATGATAAGTATTAGACTTGATGAGCTAAATGTGACAAAAATGTTTCAACATGTCTTATGTTAATTTTCTAAAATAAGTTATTATTATTCCGAGTTTAACACATATACATATGTTAATTAAAAACAACTTTTTTGTTCTTATGTAGTGTTGGGTTGCAATTTTGGTTGTATGCCATAATTCCATCCAGTAGAGTGACAATAGAAAACTTTTGATGATAATCAATAAAAAAAATTTTTTTTTCCAAACTTGTCAAATGTTTTGTTAAAAACGTGACCGTTGAAAAAAGGAGGTTGAATAATAAAACTTAAAAAATAAATTATTTTTTCTAAGAGTGTGCATCAAAATGGCCCGTTTAATAATGGGGAGTAAAAATATAGTCAAATTGTTTCAACGAACAAGGGTTCAATTGGATGTCTCTTAAAAAAAATCCGCGGGTACGGGTGATGGATCCAATGGATCCGCATCCACGACCCGCGGGTGCTATCCCTAATTGTGACAAGTACAAATCAACTAAAAGTCTAAAAAATAAATGCTCTTATAGGGACCAAATGTTCACAATAATTGCCTAAGCTAGATATGAAACAAATAGTTCATAAAAAAAAAAAAGGTCGTTGTGCGTTTTCGGGATGATAGCCGAAATACACTTACAAAAGTAGGTCAGCCGTCAATTCTTTATGGCCATATCAACGCAGATCAATAAAATCATTTATGGTTTTGATAAAAGATTAATTAAAAATTAATTGTTTTTTGGTCTTGGATTCTCGGTAACAAAAGCAAAGGTTGTTTTTGGTTGCCACAACAAACAAGACAGAGGTTGTTGACTTTTGTTGTTAAACATGGCACAAGTGAACAATAACAATAGATTATTGTTTTTGAAAAGAATAATGATGCGTTAATTTTATTGTATAAAATAAAATTAAAGAAAATGGTTTTCATTGATGATTATGAACAAACGCAAACAAAGTGTTTGTGGTATTTGGTGATTAAAAAAAAAAGTGCATCTAAAGCTTCTACTGAAAATAATATGCATCTAAAGCTTCTACTGAAAATTAATGTGCAAGGTACAACGTATAACTATATGGTCAAATTCATTTGAGCCTTCGGAGTCACAAGTATATGATGTATATATATATTACTCAATTAACAAAATAGTAAATCTAAATTAATTCATATGAATAGTAAAACAAAATTAATTAATTTACTATTCACATAAAAAAGCGCATATGATAAAAAGCGCATCGCATATGATAAGCGCATATGATAAAAAGCGAATATGATGAAAAGCACAACGCATATGATGAAAATCGCATATGATTAAAAGCGCATATGGTGAAAAACACAGCGCATATGATTAAAAGCGTATATGGTGAAAATGATATATGATAAAAAAAACACATATGGTGATTTATAAATAAAAAAAAAACACATATGGTGATTAATGGAAAGCATATATGGTGATTAATGAAAAGTATATTGTGAAAAAGAATCACAAATGTTTCTTGAAAGAATTCAAGGTAAGATATATGAACCAATTCATCCATCATGTGAACCATTTTGATATTTCATGGTTCTAATAGACGCATCTAGCGGATGGTCTCATATTTGTATGTTATCAAGCCGTAATATGGCATTTGCAAAGTTTCTTGCACAAATTATTAAATTGAGAACACATTATTCTGATTACACCATTAAAAGGATGAGACTTGATAATGCTGGTGAGTTAACATCTCAAGCATTTAATGATCATTATATATCTACAGGGATTGTTGTTGAACATCCAGTTGCTCATGTGCATACACAAAATTGGTTTAGCTGAATCAATAGATAAACGCTTACAGCTAATAACTAGACAATTGATAATGAGTACAAATCTCTCAATATTTATATGTGGACATGTAAATTTACATGCTGCGACATTAATTCGCATTATACCATGTGGAAGTCGTAAATATTTTCACTTAATACTTGATTTTGGCCAAGAGCCAAATATTTTCTACCTTAAAACATTGGTTGTGCAGTGTATGTTTCAATTGTATCACCACAACACAATAAAATGGTTCTTCAAAGAAAGATGATAATATATTTTGGATATAAAACATCTTCAATCATAAGATATATTGAACCCATGATGGGTGATGTTTTTACAGCACGTTTTGCTGATTGTCATTTTAATAAAACATTGTTCCCTAGATTAGGGGGAGAAATAAAAATAAAAAATAAAATGATGCTTCATGATGTGAACATCAATTAAGGTATATTGAACTCGCACAAAAGAATGTGAAACGAAAGTTCAAAAATAATGCATATGCAAGAACTTGCAAATTAATTACTTTATGCATTTACAGATATAAAAAAGTGACTAAATCATATATACCAGCGATAAATGCTCCAGCTCGAACTGAAATTCCAAAAGCTGGCAATAATGTCACTGTTGAGTCTTTGCCACGCATCAAACGTGGAAGATCAATTGGTTCCGAAGATAAAAATCCTCGAAAAAGAAAATCAGCTGATAATGAGGTAAGAGAAAGTGTTCAAGAAGAACCACAAATCAATATTCCTTCTGCAGAGGATATTGATAAATGTAAATACTAAAATTGCGATAAATTATGCAATATTATGGAACCGAAATGAAACTAAAATCTCTATGAGATATTTTCATATAATGTTACAATGACATCATGAATAAATATGATGATCTGGAACTAAAATCTGTCATTGAATATACAAAATGGACATGATTGAGCTCAATGGAAAGGAGCAATAAGAGCTGAATTAGAATCGCTCGATAAAAGAAAAGTTTTCGGATCAATCGTTATCACTTTTAAAGATGTGAAACGTATGGGATACAAATGAATTTTTATCCGAAAAGAAATGTGCAAATGAAGTTACAAGGCAAAACTTGACTTGTAACTCAATATTTCCCACAAAGACCAGAAATGAATTAGGAGGAAAAATTATCCTCCTGTAATGGATACAATTACTTATTAGATACTTAATCAACCTGGTAGTTATTTAAATGCATCTCATGAATGTTGTTACTACTTATCTGTATGGATCACTTAATAGTGATATATATGAATATACCTAAAGGGTTAAGGTATCATAAGCATCTAATGTAAAACCCAAGGGAATATATTCCATTAAATCACAAAGATTTCTAAGTGGGTTTATACAAACGGGACGTATGTGGTATAACCGATTAAATGACTACTTGATAAAAAAAAGGGTATAAATATAAACTTATTTTGCACGTATGTTTTATAAAAACAATGTTCGGATATGAGATCGTAGTTGTTTATGTCAATGTTCTTAACATCATATGAACAAATAAAGAGATCTATGAAATCATTCAACTTCTAAAGAATTATTTTGAAATGAAAGATCTTGAAAAAACCAAGTATTACCTTGGATTGCAAATTGAGCATATGCCTAATGGTTTACTTGTACATCAAACAACTTATACTGAAAAGATTTTAAAACATTTTTTTTAAAGACAAACTCATTGTTGTTAGATCACTCAATATTGACACTGATCTATTTCATCCCTGCGAAGATCATGAAAATTTTAACAGATCGGAAGTTCTATATTTTAGTGCAATTGAGGTTCTTATGTATCTTATAGATTATACAAGATCTGACATTTTTTTTGCAGTTAATTTGTTGACAAGGTTCAGCTCAGCCCCTACCAAAAGACATTGGAATGGGATCAAACAAATAGTTTGATACCTTCGGGGAACTACTGATTTATAATTATTTTATTCTAACAACTCGAAACAAGATTTGTTTGGTTATACAGATGCAGATTATTTATCCGATCTACATAAAGCTAAATCTCAAACTGGATATGTATTCCTAAATGGAGGCACCGCAATATCATGACGTTCTCAAAACAAACACTTGTTGCAACATCATCAAATCATGCCGAAGTGATTGCATTACATGAAGCTACTCGGGAATGATTTTAGTTAAGATCAATGATACAAATCATTATTGATTCTTGTGGACTAGAACGCTATAAAAGCGTAACAACTATCTATGAAGATAATACAGCTTACATAATACAAATGAAAGAAGAGTATCAAAAATGACAGAACAAAACATAAATGCTGACGAGGCGCTAAAGCTATAAACGGTCTTAACGGTCATAAGTTTGATGGAAAAGAATGGTATATTGGTAAGGCTCAGAAAAAGACTGAAAGGGAATAGGAACTGAAACAACGGTTTGAACAAACCATGAAGGAGACTGTAGACAAATCACGAGGGCCAAACTTGTACATAAAAGATTTAGATGATACAGTTTCAGATGAAAACCTCAGATTTTTCTCATATACTCAAGATATCGTAAAAGACAACCAGATTAAAATGAGATACGTTCAATCAACAACTCTGCTGATCTTTATACCAAAGCACTGCTAACTGCTATTTTCAGAACACACGTTCATAATATTGGCATGAGGCATGTTCAGAAGATGTAACAACTCAGGCGTTGCCTACTTGAGGGGGAGTCAACTTTATGCTGCACTCTTTTTCCCTTAGCTAAAGTTTTATCCCAATGAGTTTTCTTTAGCAAGATTTTTAATGAGGCAGTACTAGTTATTCTCTAATAAAATTGTCATTCAAGGGGGAGTGTTATAAAATATCTAGATTGTGTTATAAAATATCTAGATTGGATGTTAATTTTATTATTATTATATTTCTTGCATAGTAATATTTTATACTATAAATAGACATGTATGGTAACCATTTAAGGTGCACCATTTCTCTTGAAATATCAATATCAATATTTCTTCTCTCCTTCTTCTCTCTTTTTCTCTCCTTGTTCTTATAACCATTAAAGGTAGTTATAAGCATACTGAATTATAACACAAAAGAAGTTATGCATTTTTTTAACCGTTGTTGAACTTGATTATGCAAAGTAGAATACAGAAACTTCGTTGACTTTCTCATAAACCTTGATTTCACTACGCTCAACAAAAAATCGAAATAGATAAAATTACTTCGTGTTCCGTTTTCAAGGACAATCGTCTTTACCAAAGTGTGAACATCAGAACAATAACATGGCAACGTAGACATAAGTGAAGCGGTCGTATTAGATTCTTGGGAATCATCAAAAGCATGCCCGGCATTTGTTTATTTATATGAGAATGGTGCATTATCAAGCGATGCCTAAAAGAAAATGACTCGTGCTGACAGCTGGCAACCAAGTGAAATAAATCATTCCATTCAAGTCTAGCATTTTCTCTAAGTCTCTATCACCTTAATTAACATGCTTAAAATGTAATACAATTTTATAACAATCACTTTAAAATCAATATATAACTATTATAGATAAAACCGCGCAGGGCTTGTCTAAGTGACTACTGAGTTACTTGTTCAATGAAGCACACCACCCGAGTTTGATTCCTTGCTGTATCAAATTTTTCAGAAAGGGAGTGTGAGTAGTAGCGGAACTTGAATCCGAATACAGATGGAGCGGGTGTAAAAAGTTAATAAATTTTTCTTTGTCAGCAGGTAAATACTAAAAAAAAAAAACCTTATTTTTTGGTATTTTTTTTTTTTTGTGTAAATTTTTTTCTTTCGTTAAATTCAGGTGGGGCGGATACCCCCTCTGGGTATAAATATGTTCCGCCATTGAGTGTGAGAAGATGGTGCGCGTAATGCGCAATTCACTCGATACGAGGTCTCGCTCTCCGGAGATTTGATTATTCGAGGTCTCGCGTTTATATGGGATTTTGTCGTTAATAAAAACTAGTAAACAATTTTTTCTAGTTGTGACAACCCGGAAATTTCCAATCAAATTTAAACTTTAATCTTTATATGTTTCCGACACGATAAGCAATATTTGTTAAGTTAAATTTCAAGAATTTTAAACTATGTTTATACATCCATTCAACCTCGACCAAGTTCCAACGATTCACGAACCATTAAACGAATATGATTATATATGTATATGTGTATATATATTATAACTTGAAACGTAAACAAAATATTAGATTAAATACTTTATATGATTGTATCTATTTTAAAATGTTTATCAATGGAATTAGAAGATAAGATCAAATGATTGAATTATCAGATATATTGAATTATGATTACAAGTCTCTGTTGAAAGGCCCACGTTGATTTGAGAAATCTTTCCATTTTAACAATATTCGAAAAATGGTAAAGTGATTTATAAATAAGAACAAATTGTCAATCATTGAGAACTAAACAAAGGATAGTGGAAGATTGAATCTCATAAAGACTCGATTGATCTATTTAGTTTCAAACGTACAAAAACGTTTTCAGTTTAAAAAGAACTTTATTATTAAAACGTATATAACTTTTATAAATATCTAGAACCACTTTTGACAACTCATTACTTAGCTAGTATGATAAAGATAACGATGTTTATATTTTATTTTATTAAATATATATAACGATTTAAATTAATATTATATATATTTATACGCGTATTATACGTACATAGTTTTATACTTTTACTATACTTAAACTTTACCTTTACTTTATTTTTACTTTACTTTAACTTTAATAATTCACTTTAATAATTCATACTTTAATAATTCACTTTAATAATTCATACTTTAATAATTTACTTTAATAATTCATACTTTAATAATTCACTTTAATACTTGATGTCAAAGCTAAGGGATACGAAATAGTTTATATTTTACTAGGAAAAACTATTAAATATGCTACAATTTTACACAAGATATTTATTTATTTATAGAATGGATCTACTTAAACCTTGCTACAACACTTATAGGCAGTGTACCTAATCGTACAGTAGTGTAGTCTTTAGTAAGTCCGGTTCGTTCCACAGGGAATCGTTTTTTAGCAAAGCTCAACGCTATATTAGTTTACTTTTATAAAAATACAAATATATATATATAAGTAATATTATTATTATAAAGGGGGGTTTTTATCGTTTAATGACCGGTTTGTCGATTTTAAAACTTTAGTCGCAGTTAAAACCAAATGTAAAATATTAAATAAATAAAAGACTTAATTTAAAGCGTAAAATAAATGACGATAATGAAATTGCAATAAAAGTGCGATAAAATAAAATTGCGATAATTAAAAAGTACGATAATTAAAAATGCGATTAAATAACAATAAATAAAAGTGCGATAATTAGAAGTGCAATTAAATATAAAATAAAGGAAATTAAATATGAAATAAAAGAAATATGCTTATTTAAACTTCCGTAATCATGATGTTTGACGTGTTGATTTTAGTTTTATGCCCATGGGTTAATTGTCCTTTGTCCTGGATTATTTAATATGTCCGTCTGGTTTTTGTCCATAACAGTCCATCAGTCATAAATATAACGTGCGAGTGTCCTCGTCAAATTATCCTTATACCCGAAGTTAAATATTCCAACTAATTGGGGACTTAAACTGTAACAAGATTTTAATACTTTGTTTAATAATTACACCAGGATGTCGACTGAGTGTAACCCAAGGTTTTAATATTTTGTTATCAATTATACTAAGTGTCCTTTGTACATAATTTCACCCCTGTTTTAATTATTCTAGTGGCTATTAATCCATTCCCGTGTCCGGTTAAATGAACGATTATTCGTACATATAAATACCCCGCCCATCGTGTCTGATTGAGTGTATATGGTAATTTATAGGGACGCCTAATTGTAAATCTTTATATTAACATTAACAAACTATCATTTAGTTAAACAAATATAAAGCCCATTAATAGCTCATAGTCTAATTTCCACAAGTGTCGTTCTTTTGTCCAAACCCCAATTATGGTACAAAGCCCAATTACCCAATTTTAGTAATTAGCCCAACATCATGATTACTTCGTTTTAAATAAGCATAATAATAACTTAGCTACGAGACATTAATGTAAAAAGGTTGAACATAACTTACAATGATTAAAAATAGCGTAGCGTTACACGGACAGAATTTCGACTTACACCCTTACAATATTCGCTAACATACCCTTATTATTAGAATTATAATTAAAATTAAAATTAAAATATAAATTATAAATATAAATATATCGTATGAATGAGGAGAAAAAAGATGATGAAAATGATCAGATTTCGGTTTGCTTTATAGGGAGTTTCAAAACTGGGGGCTCCGCGACTCGCGGCCATTTTGGCCTTCAAACTCCGCGAGTCGCGGAGAATGAAATTACAGCTCAGCCCCTTGGAGTCTTTCTCTGCCGACGGTTTTTATTTATAAATATAATATATATATAATTAATATAATTAATTATATATTATGTTATATTTATATACATAGTTAACTTGTAATTTTTAGTCCGTTGCGTCGAGCGTTAAGAGTTGACTCTGGTCCCGGTTCCGGATTTTCGAACGTCCTTGCGAATTATTTTATATCGTGTACTTTGCGTTCCGCAACTTGTACTCTTGTCATTTTTAGACGTTTCTCATTAAAAAATTGAACCTTTTGATTGTCTTTTGTACTTTTGAGCTTTTTGGTCGTTTGCGTCTTCAATTCGTCGAATCTGTCTTTTGTCTTCACCTTTTATTATTTAAACGAATATCACTTGTAAATAGAACAATTGCAACTAAAAGCTTGTCTTTCTTGAGGAATAATGCTATGAAATATATGTTCGTTTTTAGCATTATCAAATATTCCCACACTTGAGCGTTGTTTGTCCTCAAGCATATCGTCTTGAAATACTAGAATCACTTCTTTATTCTTCACACTTTGTACATCAGTGATTTCTATATGGCGGTATAAACAATGGTAGTAACGATATGGTTTACAGTCCCACATGACTATAAAAATTTAGATCCATTAAGGAAATTAGATCTTTATGAAAACATTTGATCTTTTGAAATCTAGTTTTTACCCTAGATAAGTTTTCCGGAATAACCCTTTACCGGTGTTTGCAAAATATTTTTGTGGGTTTGGTGGGTTTCAGATTTGAAAATTTTAGCTCAAAACTTATGGTTTTGTGTCACCCACTTGCTAACCTTGTATTTGGAAAGCAACACGTCCAGTTTACTTGTCCCGTATATTACCTTTCGGTAAACTACCGTCCGGTTGTAAAGGAAAGCGTTGAACAAGCAACTGTTAAGGCAATGTCCCCTGACATGCTTTTAATTATGGTCTATAACGTGTCGGACGCAATTACTATCCTTGGTAGGAGCAATAGTAAAGCTCACCCTTATAATTTTTCGATCTGGCACAAGGTCCTGTCTTTGACCATGCTATGCAACCACCGTTCTTACGGTTGACACCCGATTTAGTTCAGGTGACCTAATGAATTCCAGGTGAATTCCTAGGATTTTACGTTCAATGGTAATGAACGCATTGAAAATAGGGTTTTCAGAAAACAAATCGGTTTGTAATTTTGATCAAAATATTTTCTCGTTCAAGCTCGAGTTTAGATATCATTGAATTCCATGAGTTTGTAATTCTCAATCTTTAAGGTCAATCTCTAGGATTGAATAATATCAGTCTTAAAAGCTGATTTTTAATCTTTAAGGAGATTATCCTTTCTGGGGATCTGATTCATTAGTCTTATCCAGCTAATTTGCATGGCGCCCCCCCATTGTACGAGATAAATCCTTCTCATGGTTAGGATAAATCTGACCACTTGGCGACCCTGTTTAATGCTGAGGTCCGTGGATTTCCTGCTGATTTTAGTGATGACTTTTCTAGATTTTTCGTCAACCTACAGCTGGTCTGGACGACAACTTCATGACCTAAATCAAGAAGCGCGTTTCTTTTTCGGAAGACTTTACTTCCTTTTAATGATGGAATTGATTCATCGTGTAGATCCATCTCTTCTTTTCTTTCATCGGGTAAAACAGTTTAGTTTAGTCCAAAGCAAAAGTATTTTCAGTTATTTGTTACAGATATATGTGACATATGTTTAAGATAACTTGGTAAATTTTCCCACACTTGGCTTTTATTTTCCTTTTTATCGTCCTCTATTCCATTTTAAATGAATTTTAACATTTTAGTTTGTTTCTCAATTTATGTCCTTTCCGAGGTAACAATAATTTCGGTGTTAAAACCTAGTTTTATCGTTCATAAATATGTATAAACATGATTTTGAATTCATTTAATTGAAAATTTTGAAAATTTTTACTAGAATTGGGTAGTCAGTATATAAGACTAGGGCTGTTCTTTATTATCAGAGAGCACTAGATTCTAATACAACTACTGCTTTACTAGTATTTTTAATGGTAACCAAGTGTTTAAGATAAAAATTTTAAAATCCGAAAGAATTTAACCCCTTCCCACACTTAAGATCTTGCAATGCCCTCATTTGCAAGAAATCAGTAACAATTTAAATTATTGAGGGTGATTTGTGTGAGAATGATTAAATTTTACCAAAGTTTCCAAATATATTGGCGTTTGTTTGCTGAATGATAAATGGTGTACATCATTTGTTCATTCCGTCTTGTTGTTATTTCACATATATTTTGCTTCTTGTCGTCAAAATTAGTTGCTTTTGCTGAACTTAATGCCAGTCTTTGAAAATGCGTTGTTTTACCCTGTTGTGTACATAAGATAAACTGCAAACATATATACATATTTTTGAAGTTTGGTATATTACCCCACATTCAAAAATTATTAAAATCTAAGATAAAAGTTAGACAATTATAAAAATGATTACAATATTAACAAAAGCATTAAACGTATCAATAATTACAAAAAAAAAAAAAAAAAAAAAACTAAGTATACTAGGGATGATACTGGTACCAATAGGGGTTCCAGGCATAACCATAGGTGCTATAGAATGCTTCGGCAGGGTTATACGTAGGATATGGTGGCTGCATCTCTATAGACCAAGGAGGGAAGATGGGTTTCGGTGTAGAAATATAGTTTCTACCTATATTTTGGCAATGAGCTATGATTTGGTTCTGATGAACTTGCCAATCTTCAAATGCTCTCTGTCTAGCATTTTCGTATTCCTGAGAAGCTATAAACCTTTGCATTTCTTGCATCTCATTCCCCCTCCTACATTACCTTGCTGTTGGTTTCTCTCCACCTGTGGATGTCTACCATGGTATCGTACTGCGGCGTTATTTCGCCTCTTCAAAACTTTCGCACCATGGTATACATTTAAACCTATAGTATCGCGGGGTTCTGGTTCTTCTACTAATAATCCCCCCCCGACTTATATCCACACCGAGATATTCACCAATCAAAGTAATAAAAATACCACCTCCTATTATGCTATGCGGTCGCATCCCCCGAACCATAGCTGATAAATAATAACCCACACAATATGGTATACTTACAGCGCTTTGTGGGTCTCGAATACACATATGGTAAAACAAATCCTGTTCATTTACTTTTTCCTTGTTCTTACCCCTTTGTGTAATCGAATTGGCTAAAAACCTATGAATCACTCTTAATTCGGCTCTATCTATATCCAAATAAGAGTAATTTCCCCCTTTGAAACGGTGATGGCTTGTCATTTGACTCCACACACCGTGTGTATCAAAATTTTAATCTATCTTTCTACCGTTTAGTATCAACCCTCTACAATCGGCAGATGCTAACTCCTCAGGCGTATATATACGTAAAGCCTGAGCCATGTCTAGTAAAGACATGTGGCGCATCGAACCGCCTAACAAAAATCTAATAAAAGAACGATCGGTTAAACTAGCTACCCGATCATTCAACTCTATACTACACAACAATTCTTCACACCATACTTTATATACAGGTCTACGCATGGTGAATAAACGTACCCAGTCATTAAAAGTAGAATTACCATACCTCTGTACAAGTAATTCCCTAATTGGCCCGGCCAATTCTACATCTTCTAAGGGTCCCCATTCTATGACCCTCGGTACCTCAACAACCTTAGAATGAAGAGTATGCAAACCCCTTTGGTATTTTGGATAATCTATCCAAAGTCTGTCAAATCTCAGGTTCGGGTGCAACTCTTCCAAGTGCATATCAGAAAAGGTCATGACTGGATGAGGTATATCCTGCTTGTAGTAGTTATCCACCTCCTGTTGTTCCGCATTCTCAGCAGGAGCATTGTGGGCTTGGGATGAAGATTCACCCCTTTCAGTCTGCAAAACACATCAAACACAAATTTTGTGCATCCAAATATGCATTAGTGTCAGCAAAATCATCAATCAAAATAATTACAATGACATTATCAATTTATATCAAACTTAAGCTCATTTTCATATTTTCATCAAATCTACACTTTTTCAAATAAGCATATACGAAAATGTTCGCCTAGTTCATAATCATTCAACTCAAATAACATGTCAAAATAATCATTACTAGCAATTAAACAAGTCTCAAATGGCATTATCTTTCAAAAATCAAGTTCATGAATTTTAGACTTGAAAAAGTCCACTTTAATTCTCAAAATCATGTTTAGGCTCAAAGTTTGGATCATTTAACTACCTAGACATGTTACACTACTCAATTTAGCAATAATTCATGACAAAAATCGGCCATAACCTGTTTATATCAAAAGCCCCAAATTTGCTAAAGAACACAAACCCTAGATTACTCTAAATTTGAAGTTTAAGGCTTCTAATCATGTTAAATAGCATCAATCTAGGTTATACAAGCATAATACATAAACAATTTAAGCATAATTACACTAAAAAGCATCAAAATCAAATTGGGGAAAAAATTGCTCAAGAACACCAAATTTCGGATTAAATGGTGTTTAGGTGTAGAAATTTACCGTTTTTCTTGAGTAATTCCTAGATAGCATCCTTCTAAACATGATTTTAGTAAAAAATTTGGTGATTAACGGTTAAAAATTGTGATTTTGGGGTGTATTTCTCGGGTTTTTTCGTGCAGAATTCGCTGTGTTTTTGAGTTGTGGAGTGCACTGATCTGTTACAGCTCTTTATTTTTTTTCTGGGTTTTGGTCCCTCCGCGACTCGTGGCATTTAACCCTTCAAACTTCGCGAGTCGCGGAGTTTGATATTTTTTTTTTTTTATAATCATTAACTTATGAAACAATTAAGTACTTAATTTTAAAATTTTGTTTCCCTTGTTATTTAGGACGAGGTCGTTTCGGATTGATGTCCTAGTCCGTCCCTCGACAAAATTTTAAAATTTGTCTTTTTGTAGCGATTGTTTTAAAAGCTAAGATTTTTGGGGTTTTTTTTAATGTTTTTGGCATACTTTAATTCAATGAGATTAAAAATAATGATAATAAAAGTTCTCGTCCCTCTCTCGGGTAAAGCAATTTCGGTTCAAAGACCTAGTCTTCAACTTACGACGAATTTTAAAAATCATATTTTTAACTTAATGAGATAAAGTAAATTTTTGTTTTTAAATTCACACAATTTAAATATAAAATTCAAAATTAATATTAAAAATTCACACCAAACTTAAAATTTGAAATGCATAAAATTAAAAATTCATATTTTAAAAATTCACACCAAACTTAATTTAAAAATTCATATTATAAATTCATACCAAACTTATATTAATTTTTCAAATATTTACAATTTTAAAAATATTGTTTTTACAAAATTTACAATATTAATTTAAGATTTAAATATTAATTTTAAAAACATGGTAAAAATAAAAATAAAATTCTTTTTGTCTTTTTATCCCACTTTAATCAATCAAATATTATCAAAAATATGCGCCCCTCTTTTCGGTAAAGTAATTTCGGTTCCAAGACCTAATTTAACTCATGACGAATTTTTGAAATATTTTGTGTTGATTGATTAAAGATATTTATACCTTAAGAATAAACGTTAAATTTCGCAGTGATGTAATAAATTTTTGAATGATATCAATAATTTCGGTCGCCAAACCTAATTTTATTCAATACCAATTTAATACTTTTTAGCGAACAAATTAGCGTTTATTATCAAAAGGTTAAAAAAAATAAAAACTGTACAGACATACCTGTGAAATACATTTCTTAGTTATATGATCTATCCCATTCATAAGATAGTCAGTTTAATTGGTTTTCCATGGCTACATAGGTGTAACCTCGAGCATTCAGTGTCTTTTCTTCTAAACATATGAACGGTCCGTCTCTGCATAAAGTAACAAATTCGGTATTTGAATAGGTTTGATTATTTGAACATTTACCTCCATGTGACCATTTTCCGCATTTGTGACATCGTTCTAGGTGTCGTGCTCTTCTTTTCGCTGCGGATTTTGATTTTCCTTTACCAAATTGTAACTTATTATCTTCGCATCTGGATTCTTTTCTAACTCCGTCCATTCTTTCTCTGATTACTGATACTATTTCACTCGGTAGTATGTCATTATTACGTTTATTGATCAAAGCGTGTAGCATTAGACCATGGTTTAGTTCACAGGCAGTCTTCATTTCGTAAAAACCTAAAATAAAAATAAAAATTCAGAATGGGGGGAGAAGACTAGTTCTTTAGGGTCTGCTAGGGAAAGACCATTCGGGTTCCATTTTCGAGAACTACACGAAAACAGACAATCTAACTCTAACAGAAATACATATTATCCTTTAAAGACTTGATTCTCCCCACACTTAGTTAGCTGTGGTGTCGAAATTGTGATTAACTTCGTTGTCGACTTCCATCGGACCATGTATGTAATGTTTAACTCTGTGACCATTAACTTTAAATTCAATCCCTTTTGAATTTATTAATTCTATCGTTCCGTATGGGAAAACTCTTTTGACTATGAATGGTCCAGACCATCTTGATTTCAATTTTCCAGAAAATAGCTTGAATCGTGAATTGAAAAGAAGAACTCTGTCTCCTTCTTTAAATTCTTTTGAACTTCTGATTCTTTTATCATGCCATTTCTTCGTTCTTTCTTTATAGATTAATGAATTTTCGTATGCTTCATGTCTTAATTCTTCTAATTCGTTTAGTTGACTTAATCGTAGACGTCCGGCTTCATGTAAATCAAGATTACATGTCTTCAAAGCCCAAAATGCTTTGTGTTCAATTTCTACTGGAAGATGACATGCTTTTCCATAAACAAGTCTAAAAGGTGTGGTTCCAATTGGAGTTTTGTAGGCTGTTCTAAAAGCCCAGAGTGCATCCTCCAATTTAATGGACCATTCCTTCGGATTTGATCCTACGGTTTTCTCTAGAATACGTTTTAAAGCTCGGTTGGTATTTTCAACTTGTCCACTTGTTTGTGGATGATATGCGGTGGAGATTTTATGAGTTACTCCATATCTTTTAAGAACTTTCTCAAGTTGATTATTACAGAAATGAGCACCCCGATCACTTATTAAAGCTTTCGGTATTCCAAACCTTGCAAAAAGACGTTTTAAAAAGTTGACTACGACTCGTGCATCGTTAGTTGGGAGAGCTTGTGCTTCCGCCCATTTAGATACATAATCAATGGCTACGAGTATATATAGATTATTATGAGATTTTGGAAATGGACCCATAAAGTCAATACCCCAAATGTCAAATACTTCACATACTTGGATGACATTTTGTGGCATTTCATCACGTTGACTTATTTTTTCGGCCCTTTGACATGCATCACAGGATTTGCAAAGAATGTGTGCATCTTTGTAAATTGTAGGCCAATAGAATCCAGCATCATAAACTTTTCTTGCTGTTAGTTGAGGCCCATAATGCCCTCCTGTTGGTCCTGTGTGACAATGGTTTAATATTTTACTAGCTTCATCTCCAAATACACATCGGCGTATTATTCCATCGGGACAACTTTTAAACAGATGTGGATCTTCCCAAAAATAGTGTTTTATATCACTGAAGAATTTCTTTCGTCTTTGGTATGATAATCCTTTTTCAAGGAATCCACAAACTAAGTAGTTTGCATAGTCTGCAAACCATGAGATTTCTTTATAATCTATCTTCAATAGATATTCATCAGGAAAGTTGTCTTGTATGGCCGATTCATTTAGAACTTCTAATTCGGGATTTTCAAGATGAGAAAGATGATCAGCGGCGAGATTTTCTGCTCCTCTTTTATCTCGGATTTCAATATCAAACTCTTGTAAGAGTAAGATCCAACGGATTAATCTTGGTTTAGCATCTTGTTTTGAAAATAAGTATCTAAGAGCAGAATGGTCGGTATAAACCACCGTTTTTGCTAGAACTAGATATGATCGAAATTTGTCAAAAGCAAAGACAATAGCAAGGAGTTCTTTTTCAGTAGTTGTATAGTTCGTTTGTGCTCCTTGTAATGTCTTACTAGCATAATATATAGGTTGAAATCGTTTTTCAATCCTTTGTCCTAAAACGGCTCCCATTGCAAAATTACTTGCATCGCACATTAGTTCAAATGGTAGATTCCAATTTGGTGTTATCATGATCGGCGCATTAGTGAGTTTCTCTTTAAGAATATTAAAAGATTTGATACACTCATCTGAAAAGATGAATGGCGCATCCTTTTCTAGGAGTTTATTCATAGGAGTGGCAATTTTAGAAAAATCTTTTATGAAACGTCGGTAAAAACCGGCATGCCCTAGAAAACTCCTAACTCCTCTAACATTGGTGGGATGTGGAAGTTTAGCAATTACATCTACTTTAGCTCTATCCACTTCAATTCCTTCTTTTGAAATTTTATGTCCAAGAACGATGCCTTCTTTAACCATGAAATGGCATTTCTCCCAATTAAGTACTAGATTTGATTGTTCGCATCTAAGAAGCATTCGTTCCAGATTAACTAGACATGATTCAAATGTATCACCGAAGACTGAAAAGTCATCCATGAATACTTCCATGCATTCTTCTATCATGTCGTGAAAAATCGCCATCATACACTTTTGAAAGGTTGCAAGGGCGTTCCAAAGTCCAAATGGCATGCGTTTGTAAGCAAAAGTACCATAAGGGCACGTGAATGTGGTTTTCTCTTGATCTTCGGGTGCTATTGGAATTTGAAAATATCCGGAAAATCCATCTAGAAAACAATAGTAACTATTTCCGGCTAATCTTTCCAACATTTGATCTATGAAAGGTAAGGGAAAGTGATCTTTTCTGGTGGCGTCATTTAATTTTCTATAATCAATACATACACGCCATCCTATTACAGTTCTAGTAGGAATAAGCTCATTTTTCTCATTTGTAATGACAGTCATGCCACCCTTCTTAGGCACGCATTGAACTGGGCTTACCCATGGACTATCAGAGATTGGATAAATTAAACCTGCATCTAGCAGTTTAATAATCTCTTTCTTAACTACATCTTGCATATTAGGATTTAGTCTTCGTTGGCGTTGCACATACGTTTTATGACCTTCTTCCATAAGGATTTTATGTGTGCAATACGAAGGACTTATTCCTTTAATATCATGAATCTTCCATGCAATGGCTGGTTTATGAGCTTTCAACACAGAAATGAGTTGTGATTTCTCATTTTCAGTAAGAGAAGACGATATTATTACAGGTAATTCAGATTCACCATGTAAATAAGCGTATTCCAAATGGTTTGGAAGTGGCTTTAACTCTAATTTCGGAGGTTCTTCTATCGATGATTTGTATCGATATCTGTCTTCTTCTTTTAGCATTTGAATTTCTTCTGTTGTTGGTTCATATCCATTAGCTATAAGTGTAGCTAACATTTCAGCTTCATCAATTGGTTCATTACCTTCTCCTAAAGAACATTCTCCTGTTCCTTGTAATTCTGGAAATTCTTCTAATAATTCTGCATGTGCATCTATAGTTTGAATATAATAACATGTATCATCTGCAGATTGTGGTTGTTGCATTGCTCTATCAACTGAAAAGGTAACACTCTCATCCTCTATACTTAAGGTCAGTTTCTTACCGAACACGTCTATCATTGCTTTAGCCGTGTTTAAAAATGGTCTTCCTAATATGAGAGGAACTTGAGAATCTTCTTCCATGTCCAAAACAACAAAATCTACTGGAAATACTAAAGTACCAACTTTAACTAGCATGTTCTCCATTATCCCTCTAGGATATTTTATTGATCTATCGGCTAGTTGTATGCTTATTCTGGTTGGTTTCAATTCTCCAAGGTCTAGTTTAGCGTATAGTGAATACGGCATTAGATTTATACTAGCACCTAAGTCTGCCAATGCTTCTATTGAACTAAGACTACCCAGAAAACATAGAATTGTGAAACTTCCTGGATCAGATAGTTTTTCTGGTATCTTATTCAACAGCACTGCTGAACAATTAGCATTCATAGTAACAGCCGAGAGTTCTTCCATTTTTTTTCTATTTGAGATTAGATCTTTCAAGAATTTAGCATATCTAGGCATTCCTGAAATCACATCAATGAAAGGAAGATTTACATTTATCTGTTTAAACATATCCAAGAATTTGGATTGCTCGGCTTCAAGTTTTTCTTTCTTCATTTTACTTGGATAAGGAAGTGGTGGTTGATATGGTTTAACATAAGGTTTAGCCTTAGCTGTGTTATCTTCATTAATCTTTTCAACTACCGGTTCTTTTTCCTTATCTTGATCAGGTTGTGGTTCTTGTGGAGTAGGAGTAGCTTCATCAGAAGTTACAGGTATTTCAGGTGGTTTAAGTGTTGTACCACTTCTTGTGGTAATGGCTTTAGCTGTTTCATTTCGGGGGTTAGCGTTTGTATCACTAGGTAGACTTCCCGGTTTTCTTTCACCTATTAATCTTGCTAGGTTACTTACTTCTTGTTCCAGATTTTGAATAGAAGCTTGTTGATTTCTAAATGCTTGAGCATTTTTTTCATTGGTTTGTTTCTGAGATGTGAAAAACTGTGTTTGAGTTTCAACTAGCTTCATCATCATATCTTCTAAATTTGGCTTTTTATCATCGATTTGTTGTGGTGGTTTGTTTTGAAAATTCGGTCTTTGCTGATTGTAAGTATTATTGGATACTTGTTGATTGCTAGGACCTTGTTGGTTGTTGTATGGATTATTTCAGTTATAATTCTGGTTTTGATTGTAAATCGGTCTTGGCGGTTGATAATTATTCTGATAATTATTTCCAGGCCTTTGGTTTATGTATGAAATATTCTCTCTTTGTTCCATTGTTAATTCTATACTGAGACAATCTTTTGTCAAATGTGGTCCTCCACACTGCTCACAACTAATTCGTATTGAGTGAATATCCTTAGTCATCTTTTCCATTCGTCGTTCCACAGCATCTATCTTTGCGGAAATGGAATATAAGTCATGGCTAGAATCGGCTCTAGCTGCTTTAGATGATCTAATGATATCTTTTTCTTGGTGCCACTCATGTGAGTGGGAAGCAGTGTTATCAATAATTTTGTAAGCATCAGTTTCGGTTTTCTTCATAATAGAACCACCAGCTGCTATATCTATGTCTTTTCTTGTAGTGATGTCGCATCCTTGGTAGAATATTTGTACTATTTGACAGGTGTCTAAACCATGTTGCGGACATCCTCTTAACAACTTTCCATATCTTGTCCATGCCTCATATAGAGTTTCATTCGGTTTCTGTGTGAACGTAACAATTTCTGCTTGAAGTCTTACGGCTTTAGATGCAGGAAAGAATTGTTTAAGAAATTTGTCAACTAAAACATCCCATGTATCAATCGCCCCTTCAGGTAACGATTCCAACCAATCTTTGGCTTCTCCCTTTAAAGTCCAGGGAAATAACATGAGATATATCTGTTCATCCTCAACTTCTCGGATTTTAAATAGTGTGCAGATTCTATTAAAGGTACATAAATGTTCATTTGGATCTTCCTTCGGCGCACCACTAAATTGGCATTGATTAGTCACCATGTGTAGAATTTGTCCTTTGATTTCATAATCTGGCGCATTAATGTCTGGATGAGTAATTGCGTGACCTTGGCCAGTGCGTTTAGCTCTCATTCGGTCTTCCATACTTAAAGGTTCCAGATTCTCCATAATTGAATTTGTTGAATCGGTATCACTAGATGATTCTGATTTAATGGTTCGTTCCTCAACAATCTCTGTTTGAATAATTGGTGGCTCCGGAGGAAAGTTTAGTGGTTCAGGATCTACGAACCGTTCCTGAATATTCTCCGGATTCTCAATTGTGAGGTTGGGTTCAAAAAATGGATTATCGGAAATTTGAACTGAAGTACTTGGTCTACTGGATGACGATTCTAAAGAAAAATCAACGGCGGTTATATTTGCTAAATGTCTTGATCTAGTTACAGGTGGTGAACGTACAAAAGGTGGTGAACGTCTTGCTCGGTGCATTCACTGAATATCCTATTAGTTTTAAAAAGGAAAGAAAAATTATAATAAGTTATCCAATCAATAGACTTTTCTGATTTTGCCCACGTTTCGAATAGCCAAAAGATGCAGCAGAGGGGCAGGATTCGTTTGGTCTCAATATAATTGAGGACTGTTTGGCTCCAATAACCCGGTCCACGTACAAATCCAACTATTACTACGAACCAGAAAATTGATGTCTATTAATTTAACCACTTAAAATAAATTTTCGTAATTTTAAGAAATTTAGAGAAGAAGTAGAATAAAAATCTATGTCCTAAAACTAGAATAGCGAGAAATAAGAAAGAAAAAGAGTTCGTCGAAAAAGGTCGAAAAAGAAAAATGGTTGAAAAATAAAAGGTGACGAAAAAATAAAAAACTTATAAAACTTAAAAATACTTTACTAACCTAACCTTATTACTACAACTAACTTAAAATTATAATCGCAAATTGAGATTACTAATTGGAATGATAATTGATACATAGTAAAAGGTGTCTAAAAATATTAAAGCTTACAGGAAAAACTAAATCCCAAATGGAAATAACTTAAAAAGAAACTAAAACTTAAAAAGGCGTCGCAAAATTCTAAAGCACCTAAATCTTAGTCTAAAGAAAAAGCACTTAAGGAATTCTACGGCAAAGCTTAAAAATCTAGGAGTAAAAATGACTATGGCAAAAACTAAGTTTAAAACTAAATATGAGCTAAAAATACAAAAGTTAAGCTAAAGAGATTAAAAAGGGACAAAATATAAAAATATACAAAAAGTTATAAAAATTACAATTTTTATAAAAATATTATTTTTATATTATTTATTTATTAAAACTATTAATTTAATATTTTAATTAAACTAATTAAACAAAATAATAATAAAAACTAAAATTAATAATTAATTAAAAACTAATTAGGGTTTTATATTAATAATTATAATATAATCCGTAATTAATGTGAAATTAGGGTTCTGTCAGCGTGTCAGAGCAGCTCCGCGACTTGCGGTATTTAAAACATCAAACCCCGCGACTCGCGGGGTTTCAAAATTCAGCTGACAGGTTTAAATTCGACGCGTTTTTCTTTATTTATTTTTTATTTTTTTTTCTGTTTTTAATTTTTTCTGTTTTAAAAAAAATAATAATATGTGTATAAATAAAACTTATATTTAAAACTTAAATAAAAATAGAATCACTTTATAATTTTATAAATAAAAATCTTAAAACTTGATTTATATATATATATTTTTTTTATATTTATAAAAAAAACAAAATACTTAAATAAAACTTATGTTTTTATAAAAACAAAGAAACTTTATAAAACTTAAATATTTATCAAACTCCTAAAAATATTTATATTTTTGTTTTTCTTTTTATATTTTCGAATATTTAAAACGTTTTTTTTATTTTATATATTAGCGTTGCGCTTCCGGCGTTTAAGAGTTTTCCCCGGCAGCGGCGCCAAAAATACTTGATGTCAAAGCTAAGGGATACGAAATAGTTTATATTTTACTAGGAAAAACTATTAAATATGCTACAATTTTACACAAGATATTTATTTATTTATAGAATGGATCTACTTAAACCTTGCTACAACACTTATAGGCAGTGTACCTAATCGTACAGTAGTGTAGTCTTTAGTAAGTCCGGTTCGTTCCACAGGGAATCTTTTTTTAGCAAAGCTCAACGCTATATTAGTTTACTTTTATAAAAATACAAATATATATATATATAAGTAATATTATTATTATAAAGGGGGGTTTTTATCGTTTAATGACCGGTTTGTCGATTTTAAAACTTTAGTCGCAGTTAAAACCAAATGTAAAATATTAAATAAATAAAAGACTTAATTTAAAGCGTAAAATAAATAACGATAATGAAATTGCAATAAAAGTGCGATAAAATAAAATTGCGATAATTAAAAAGTACGATAATTAAAAATGCGATTAAATAACAATAAATAAAAGTGCGATAATTAGAAGTGCAATTAAATATAAAATAAAGGAAATTAAATATGAAATAAAAGAATTATGCTTATTTAAACTTCCGTAATCATGATGTTTGACGTGTTGATTTTAGTTTTATGCCCATGGGTTAATTGTCCTTTGTCCTGGATTATTTAATATGTCCGTCTGGTTTTTGTCCATAACAGTCCATCAGTCATAAATATAACGTGCGAGTGTCCTCGTCAAATTATCCTTATACCCGAAGTTAAATATTCCAACTAATTGGGGACTTAAACTGTAACAAGATTTTAATACTTTGTTTAATAATTACACCAGGATATCGACTGAGTGTAACCCAAGGTTTTAATATTTTGTTATCAATTATACTAAGTGTCCTTTGTACATAATTTCACCCCTGTTTTAATTATTCTAGTGGCTATTAATCCATTCCCGTGTCCGGTTAAATGAACGATTATTCGTACATATAAATACCCCGCCCATCGTGTCCGATTGAGTGTATATGGTAATTTATAGGGACGCCTAATTGTAAATCTTTATATTAACATTAACAAACTATCATTTAGTTAAACAAATATAAAGCCCATTAATAGCTCATAGTCTAATTTCCACAAGTGTCGTTCTTTTGTCCAAACCCCAATTATGGTACAAAGCCCAATTACCCAATTTTAGTAATTAGCCCAACATCATGATTACTTCGTTTTAAATAAGCATAATAATAACTTAGCTACGAGACATTAATGTAAAAAGGTTGAACATAACTTACAATGATTAAAAATAGCGTAGCGTTACACGGACAGAATTTCGACTTACACCCTTACAATATTCGCTAACATACCCTTATTATTAGAATTATAATTAAAATTAAAATTAAAATATAAATTATAAATATAAATATATCGTATGAATGAGGAGAAAAAAGATGATGAAAATGATCAGATTTCGGTTTGCTTTATAGGGAGTTTCAAAACTGGGGGCTCCGCGACTCGCGGCCATTTTGGCCTTCAAACTCCGCGAGTCGCGGAGAATGAAATTACAGCTCAGCCCCTTGGAGTCTTTCTCTGCCGACGGTTTTTATTTATAAATATAATATATATATAATTAATATAATTAATTATATATTATATTATATTTATATACATAGTTAACTTGTACTTTTTAGTCCGTTGCGTCGAGCGTTAAGAGTTGACTCTGGTCCCGGTTCCGGATTTTCGAACGTCCTTGCGTATTATTTTATATCGTGTACTTTGCGTTCCGCAACTTGTACTCTTGTCATTTTTAGACGTTTCTCATTAATAAATTGAACCTTTTGATTGTCTTTTGTACTTTTGAGCTTTTTGGTCGTTTGCGTCTTCAATTCGTCGAATCTGTCTTTTGTCTTCACCTTTTATTATTTAAACGAATATCACTTGTAAATAGAACAATTGCAACTAAAAGCTTGTCTTTCTTGAGGAATAATGCTATGAAATATATGTTCGTTTTTAGCATTATCAATAATTCATACTTTAATAATTCACTTTAATAATTCAAAAATCTATTATAAATAGAATTCAATAGGTTTCATTATTTCATAGAAACTTGAAAATATTTTTCTCTAAACTCTCTCAATCGATTTACATATATATATTTACTCCGTATTATTTCAAGATATTATTAGTATACATAAAATATTACGACGGAGTGCTGTCCGAGTGGTTTCGAAATTGTTTTTCGAGTAGGATAGGATTAAGGAAATTATGGGTTATAGCTATGGAGGTGATTGAGTATGGTTCATGGGTATGCTCGTGAGGTCAATATAGTGTTTATCATTTTCGTTGCGTCTACGTACCTTTCCTGCAATATTGAATCTCAATATTGATACGTGAGTACTCATAATTTAACTTTTACATACTAATAATGTATCCCTGACTAGTGCTCGAGTATTTAAGATTATGCATGCTTGTACTTTTGATATTGCCCTTAGACAGGTTAGGTTGAATCTTGAATTAGTTACACTTGAGGTTGAGATAAGGTATAAGATATGCATGTCCTTGGAAAGCTAGCGAAAAATTAAGAACTTTTCCTTTAGATATCGAATGGTTTCGATGAACGGATTAGAAGTTATAATCAATTGAATTTTCGATATTTTTATTAAAAATGATTATTATTATCGTCGTTTTTATCGTCGTTCTAGTTTTATCTTATTATTATGATTATTATTATCTTTATCAATAAAAGGGATTTGTCATTAAAAATTGTTATTTTTTTTTATTATTACTATCGTTATTATCGTTAAAGTTATAATTAGTATTATTATTATCCAATTATTATTATTATTATTATTATTATTATTATTATTATTATTATTATTATTATTATTATTATTATTATTATTATTATTAGTATTATTATTATTATTATTATCATTATTAATATATATATATATATATATATATATATATATATATATATATATATATATATATATATATATATATATATATCATTATTTAAAAATGGTTATTGTTATTGTTATTATTATTATTACTATATTATCATTAAGATAATTATTAGTATTATCGTTAATAATGTTATAGTAACTATCATTATTAATATTAGTGTAATTAAAACAAATATTTGTAACACCTAATTATTTTGATTACTATTATTATCATTATTATGAACACGATATAAAAGACGATTAAAAGCTATTAAACGAAATGATTAGGAAATAATGAGTAAGAGTATCATGATGAAATTAAAATATTATAAGATATCGATTTAGATAAAATTATCGTTCTTATTATTTTTATCATTACTATTATTATTATTAAAAGTATCGTTAGTATTAAAATTATCATTTTAACAAAAATTATCATTTTAATAGAAATGTCATTGTTACTATAAAATATCATTATTATTATTATTATTATTATTTTAAATAGAATTATTATTTTAAAGATAATATTAAAAATTATCGTAAATATTAAAGTTATCATAATTAGAATTATCGTTTTATCATAATGTCATCTTAGTAATTATAAATATTGATATTTTTATAATAATAATTATTATTACAAAATAATACAACTTTTACTTACTATCATTATAGATATTATTTTATTAAATAAATATGTGATACAAACATATTTTACTACGTGTAATAACTTACTTTAATAATACCTATCATATTATCTTTATGATATTAAATGAACACTATAAATTTTATTACTTAATATATATAAAAGTATATTTTATTATATAAATTTAATATAAAATTTTATTTATTAATAAATAAAAATATAATTTACTCTAATAAATCTTTTAAAAATATTTAAAAATATAAAATGACGATATTTAAACTATATATTAATCATGTATAGATTTTTGGAAATTATTTTGAGTCAAATTTACTTTTGTTGACTTTTGCATATTAGTCTCGAGCATTAGGATTGTGGTACACTATGAATTGACCTAATTTGTTAGACAAATATTGACCAACACATAAATATATATAATTAATTTAGGTTCGTGAATCCGAGGCCAACCTTGCACTTGTTCAATGACGTTATATGTATTTTTACTACGAAATACAGTATGGTGAGTTTCATTTGCCTTTTTACCCTTTATATTTTTGGGACTGAGAATACATGCGCTTTTATAAATGTTTGACGAAATAGACACAAGTAATTGAAACTACATTCTATGGTTGAATTATCGAAATCGAATATGCCCCTTTTTATTAAAGTCTGGTAATCTAAGAATTAGGGAACAGACACCCTAATTGACGCGAATCCTAAAGATAGATCTATTGGGCCTAACAAACCCCATCCAAAGTACCGGATGCTTTAGTACTTCGAAATTTATATCATGTCCGAAGGAGGATCCCGGAATGATAGGGGATATTCTTATATGTATCTAGTTAATGTCGGTTACCAGGTGTTCACCATATGAATGATTATTTTTGTCTCTATGCATGGGACGTATATTTATGAGAACTGAAAATGAAATTCTTGTGGTCTATTAAAATGATGGAAATAAATGATTATGATAAACTAATGAACTCACCAACCTTTTGGTTGACACTTTAAAGCATGTTTATTCTCAGGTGTTAAAGAAATCTTCCGCTGTGCATTTGCTCATTTTAAAGATATACTTGGAGTCTTTCATAGCATATTTCGAAGAACGTTGCATTTGAGTCATTGAGTTCATCAAAGATTATTATTAAATCAATTTATAGTTGGATAGTGGATATTATGAAATGGTATGCATGCCTGTCAATTTTAGATGTAAAGAAAGTTTGTCTTTTAAAAACGAATGCAATGTTTGTAAAATGTATCATATAGAGGTCAAATACCTCGCAATGTAATCAACTATTGTGAATCGTTTATAATGTATATGAACGGGTCCTTTCACTAGTTATTTTTCATATTACCATATTAACTATTAGACAAAAATGATGAATAATAATCAGGGGCAATTTCGTCATTTCACCTTTTTTTTCTTTCACCTTTTTTTTTCTTCAAAAAAAGCCTCCCACTTTATTCAATAATTAAAATCGACCCCCCAACCAGGGGGTAAAGTGTCACATAACTAGGGGTGTTCACGGTCCGGTTTGGTCCGGTTTCGACTAAATCTGAAACCAAACCGACATCTACGGTTTCAACATATATGAAACCAAACCAGACCAAGAAAGTTATCTTACTGCCCGGTTTGGTCCAGTTTGGCCCGGTCCGGTTTGACTGGTTTGACGGTTTCGAGTTCTTTTTTTTATATTTTATTTTCATATAAGATATAGTATAATTTAATGAAACTAAACAAATGAAAATTAAATTCCTAAGTCTACTTCGAGAAATGTAACATACAATGTAATCCTTGTATATATATCATATAGTAATAATAAGTAAAACAATTGATTTGCTTTTCAGTAACATATTTCATTTAGTAATACTTGTAACATATAAGATATAATATTAATTAATGAAACTTACTTTCTTGCTTTATGAAAAAAATCTATCATATACATTATTGTTGTTTATATACATATAACAATATATGATATTGTTCAATAGTCCGGTCCGGTCCGGTTTAACCGGTCGGTGGCCTATCAAAACTGTAAACCGGACCGAATTTCGCGGTTTGGTGATCTTAAAACCGGCGACTGGACCGCTAATATTTAAAACTGGACCGAACCAATAAATCGGTCCGGTCCGGCCGGTTTTCGCGGTTTGACGGTTTTGTGAACACCCCTACACATAACCATTTTCATAAAAAAATCTTAAATAAACTCCACCCAAATATTCAACGGGTCATATCTTCTCGCTCACAATGAGTTAAATTTTTTCGACACCATCGTTAAATTCGAAATAATTTAGGAACACAATGTCACTAACTATACGCAAAACGGACGCTTTTTAAAAAACACTAAATATTTGAGGTACTTTTCATACACGTTGATTTTGCGTTAAATTTTTAAAAGTTGACAATTCCATAGCGAAACGTGGAGATGCACATATATTGTTAATTTAAAATAACATTTAAATCTTTCACGGATAATACCTTTTAGTTCGATTCGAGATGCGCTTCAACGACATCATCGTTAGCCACGAAATAATTTTACAAACTAAACACAATAAAATACATTAAAAACCGAACCTCCGGCGTGAAGTGCGGGTTCCAAAACTAGTTGGAAACTAAAACATCTATTTAAACTATTTATTTATTTACATTTTCTTACTTATTTCAATATGATTGATATTGATATTGATATTGATATTGATATGAAGTCAATGAAAGTCAATGTAGTTTTACTAGTTGGACCGAGGGAGAACCTATAAATTCGGGAAGCTCACTCTCCCTCACTCTCAATTCTAAGCTACAATAAAAACCCCTAAATCCTTTCGATATCTTCTAATAATCTAAACTTAAATTAGATTTCATTCTAGGGTTAGGGTTTACTTCTCATCTTCTTTCTTCATGTTGTTTCCTTTTATTTTTTTAACTTCTTGATTTTAAAATTAAGGTTCGATAATCATGGTTAACGAATCAGGTTCCCCCAATTTCATCCCCGAAGACAATCATGTTCTTCGATTTATCTCTAAATTGTTAGTTCCTCATTCTTTTCTAATTTTTTATTTAGATAATTTACTTGTATTTATTTATTTTTTATTATTTTTTTTTTCGAAAGGCAACTTTGTATTTATTTTTTGAATTACTGGATATGTGTGTCTGTATGCGTTTATCTAGTTTGACGCAATAATAGTCCGGATGTATACGTCAGATCTTTTAGGAGTTAAATATGATCCTGTACTATTTATACAAAAATTAAATTATTAGATACGCTACTTGTTGCACTCCAGTAAGAAACATTTATATATACTCTTATTTTGATTTTGATTTTTTAATTTTATGATTATTATGTAACTAACTTATGTGCTGCTAGTAGCGCTTGTTTTATATGATGATTGAATTGAATGTGTAAGAATACATTTTATAACTTACATTTGAACAATTTCAAATGATGTTGTACAGTGTTCGAGTACTGACTGTAATTTTTATTTTTATTCTATTATTATTTATATATTTATATATATAATATATAATATATAATATATATTTTATGTGCAGTGCTAACAATTATACAGGAATGATTATGGAAGAACATTGGCCATCTCAACTACTAAATAACCTAAATAACCGATACCCAAATTCGATTCCCATCTCACATTTAAGCCAATTCGGTACATCGATGGTGAGAATGATCTGACTTATATATTTTGTATGAATATATAGTTACAGTTTTATTTTGGTTAAACTTGTATATCTTATAACTGATATAGGAACCTGCAAGCAGGAATATATATGGATTTCAAAACTTGAATCAGCAGCAGCAAATGTGGGATGTTAATCGCATTCCAATGGTGTCTTCGCATTTCGATAACTATGGTTCATCTATGAATATGGGGTACATTGATTATAATTCTGCCCCAAACAACATTTCTAATCTTCATTATATTCCAGGTACATGATACCCTTTATGATACTACTACAATAATATGGATTTTTATTTAATACAAACTTATGAATGTGTATATTAATTTGCATAAGATTTTCAACAGGTTCATCAATCAATAATGTTGGCAGTAGAAACATGATGTCTAATGGTGCGATAAACTCGATTTCTCCATTTGATGTAAATCAAATTTCTAATTACGGTAGAATTGTGCCACCTGGCACTTTTTTGAACTCTATTTCATCATCCTCATCAGCTGCAAACATTCATCAGGGTACGCTTTCTTACCATACAAAATTTATATGTATATAATCATTTTAAGCCCAATTGCATCTTATGTTTACATTTTTATGTTAATCATCATTACAATTACAGGTCAATCTTTTCATTCAAATTTCGTTCCGCCTGCTCAAAGAACAAACTTCGGGACATATTTGCGACCACAGGTTCAAACATCGGTTCCAAATCGACCCAATAAACGATCCTATGAGGTCCCAGTACAGTCAGACCATTTGCCAAGTCATCAATCAAACAGGGTCAAAATTCCACGTCTTAATTTATTTGAACCAGCGCAGAATCAACCACTCGTTGCTGAACAAACGTTTGACTTTTTTGAGCCAACCGTTAATGAATCATTTATTGGAAACGATACTGTTAACGAAGTGCTTTTAAGTTCTCTGAACCGTTCAGACGAAAATCGTTTTTCACAAGAAGATGTTTCAGTGGTTAATCCAAAACCATCAATCATGGATGCGGGTCCCGAGGTTCGCGAGATAATTTCAGAAGATAATATTGAGAGTAATCAGATATTAAAAGGGTCTGAACAGAATATTGATACTACAAATGATGAACTGAAAAAAGCATCCGAATTAAGCTTCGAAGATTTTTTTGCTTGGTTGAATCAGCAAATCGTACCTCTTACGTTACCTGATTTGCTACCTAGTGAAGATGTTACAGATTATATGATCGAAAATAATCATATATCTGAAGGCAATATTGATACCACAAATTGTGGTTTTAATTCATCTTTTGATGATTACGAATCACTTTTGGAGTACATGAAACCATCGACGCCAATTGTATGTGAATCATCTGACGATAAGAAAACATCGATCGCATCTTTTGACATCGTTTCAGGGACTGGATTTGCGAAAATTAACAAACCGAGTGCGTCGTTGGCTGATTATTTTTCTGCTTCACAAATCAAAGAGCATCTTTCAAGTTTAATCAAACATAACAATAAGGTTAATTTATTCATCTTCTGAAACTACAGTGCTAGATATAAATTTTTCGTTTTTGTAGTAAATTAAACATCACTAATATAAAAAACTTTTTGTGCAGGAGAAATTAGGAAGCACAACACAATCAGTTGGTCAAAATTCATGCCAGTTATGTTTGATGTATACGTTACCGCTCGCACCTGCGCATATATATTGTTCATCTTGTGATTCGAAGATTAAACGAAATGCTGGATATTATCGATCATCAGATGAAAACACAAACACACAACGTTGTTTTTGCAAGAAATGTTTTACCGGATCTCGTAAGGCTATTAATATGATCCGGGGAGGTTTGATTTCCAAAGCAAATTTACGCCAGGTGAAAAACGATGAACAAATAGAAGACTCGGTAAGTTAGTTTTTGTTTACTAATTTGAATTTGAAATTTTTATTTAATTAATCGAAATTGCCGTTGTTCGTTTCAGTGGGTGCAATGTGATAGATGTCAACTGTGGCAACATAGGATTTGTGGTCTATATAACGACGAAAGAGACGAAAAAGGGAAAGCAGAGTATATATGCCCTAAATGTCTCTTAAAAGAAATCGAAAACCAAAATGCGGGCCCAGCTATAAAAACTTTTTTGGAAGCAAAAGATTTACCAAGAACAAATCTAAGTGATCATATCGAACAACGTTTGCTTACACGCTTGAAGCAAGAGAGGATAGAAGCTGCAAAATGTTATGGAACAACAACAGAAAATGTAAGTAAATTTATAGAACCTATAATCGTTTTCGACATTTAATTTTATTTATCGCGAATCGTGACAGGTGGCAGAAGCAGAAGGTCTTGTTGTTAGAGTTGTAGTATCTGTTGTTAAAGAGCTGGAAGTTAAGCAGCAATTTAGAGATATATTTCAAGGAGACGATTATCCAGAAAAAATGGCGTACCGATCAAAAGTAAGATATTGTTATTTCTTTTTATTTAATTAGTAAATTAGTAATTAGTATATACATATATATACATACTTTTATTAATCAGACCTGTTAACATTGATTATTCTGCAAACAGATGATTATGTTGTTCCAGAAAATAGAAGGTGTGGATATGTGCCTATTTGGAATGTATGTGCAGGAGTATGGATCAGAGTGTGACGGCCCTAATAAACGTTGTGTTTATATTTCGTATCTTGATTCTGTCAAGTACTTTCAACCAGAACGAAAAACGTCCAGTGGCGAATCTCTTCGCACATTTGTTTACCACGAAATCTTGGTAATTATCTTTTTTTTTTCCCCCCTAATATTCGTTTGGTCGTTTTTTGAGTAAATTCGCTTAGCCGAATTATCTTTCGAATAATGCAGATTGGATACCTTGAATACTGCAAGAAACGAGGGTTTGCGACATGTTACATATGGGCATGTCCTCCAGATGAGAACGATTATATCTTTAACTGCCATCCCACTACCCAGAAAACACCGAAAGAGAATAAGCTACGACAGTGGTATGCTATATTTTTTATATATATACGTATATATTTTTAACTTTTAAAAGGTCAATAATACATTTTTTTGTACACAGGTACAAGTCAATGTTAAGGAAAGCAGCGAAAGATGGCATTGTGGTGGGACACACTAATTTGTACGCTGAATTTTTCGTTTCTAACAATAATGGAAATGCTAAGATAACAGCGGCGCGTTTGCCCTATTTTGATGGTAATTATTGGTCGCCCGTTGCTGAAAGTATAAACAAGAAACTTGAAGAAGAAGATAAAAAGAGATGGGACGGTTTGCGTGGCACGTTAGCTTCTAAAAGAACCATGGAACAAGACAACCTTACAAAGGATGCTTTAGTGATGCAAAATGTATTTTATATTTATTTAATATATTTTCTTTTTATGGTTGTGACTTTATTAATTAATTGTATTCAATATCCTCTTGTTACAGCTTGGTAAAGATATTTTGCCTAAGAAGGAAAACTTTATGATCGTTCGGTTGCAGTACGTGTGCACAAGCTGCAATGAAGCTATATTATCTGGTAGCAGATGGTGTTGCAACAAGTGCAACAAAATTCAGTTATGTTCAAGGTATTATAAATCCACCCTCTATTTTAGTTATTTCATTGTTATTAAAAATATAAGATTTTGGGCTTTCTAAAGTACTTACTATTTTCAGTTTTATTGTTTATTCTCAGATGTTTTAATAATGGTAAACTTCAATCCACAAGTAAAATGCACAAATGCTATTCTGGTAAAACTCATCTACTTTATGAGGTAAGTTGAGCTTTTAAAAAGTTTTCGTCTTTGATATGTTATACTCTGTATGCTTGTATTAAATTAGTTAAATACAGTCCCATTTCATTGGGTCAAAAAAGGCCCAAAAACAAAAGCCCAAAAAATAAAGACATGAAATAGAAAAAAAAAAAGGATGACGTCAGTGTAAAAAGATAAAAAAGGGAAAATTGAAAAAAGACTTTTTTACCCCTGTTAACGGTAAAACTTTCATGGTAATTACTCCACTTCGTTGGCGCAACAAAATGCCCAAAATCAGAAGCAAAAAAAAAAGACATGAAAGGGAAAAAAAGATGACGTTGGCATCGGAGGGAAAAAAAAGAAATAGGGAAAATTGCAAACAGACTTTATTACCCCTGCGTACAGTAAAGCTTACATGGTAATTAGTACAAGGGGAAATATGTATGGGTCAAAATGGGTTGAGTTTTCCCCTTAATACTTCTACTACTACTGTCCCATTTTCCTTTCTTCATAATGTATGTGTATGATGAAAATATGTTTAAAAGTTTAATATGTTTAAATGTTTTCTATTTACAGGATGTAGTGACCAATTTACCTGCCCATACCAACGATAAAGATGGTGTGATTATGAATAAGCTGCTTGGGGATCGAAATGATTTCTTAGACAAGTGTCAGAAATCTCAATACCAGTTTGATACATTTGTTCATGCCAAGTATACCTCTATGATGATCCTCTATCATTTGCAACCAAGTCTTGTTTTCCATCCGAACCGCTCCCTTTGTTAATATCATGAAGGCCCTTCCTTGAATTCTTAGACAATTGAATTATGATTTATGAGTACATATTTGCCAAACTATTGTATATATAATAATAGCGTATCACCTATCACCAATTATTGTATTTATCCTTCTTTTTCTTATCAATCATTCTACAATTACAATTATTGAAAAACTTTATCCGTTTCTTCGTATTGATTGGTTTCGACTAAATATTTAATCATTTGCGATAATCAAGCGTGTTTGAGGACGAACGTGATGCTAACTCGTGTTGTATTTTTGGCTTCCCAACATATACATTAACGTAACGTTGATGTGACAGACTGTTATGTTGGAGTGAAGTAGCTTAAACAAAAACGAAGAAACACAAGGCTCGCGATCGCGTGGTTGATGGTCGCGATCGCGAATGCTGAAGAGACAAGAAGTTTGCGAGATGGAAAGCTGGATTCGCGGCTGGAGATTGAGCTCGGGGCATATCTCACGATCGCGAGAATATAGGCTTGGCGAGCCTCGCGATTGCAAACCAGGGTATAACGGGCCAAAGTTTCTAAAACTGAGTTTTCTTGGTTCCTAAGTTTTTTCCTTGTTATGTTATGCTTATATAAACCCCCTAATGTAACTCATACCATGTATCACGAATTCTATCAATAAAATCTATCTAGTTTGGTCAGTGGATTAAAGTAATCAACCCTTGATTACATATAACCACGTTTTGGTCCGTGGATTAAAGTAATCAATCCTTGATTACATATAACCACGTTAAATTATCACGTTCTTATTTTCTTTGTTATTGTCTTCGTTTATCTTTGTGGGAGGGTAATTTTTCTAGAAATCACTCTTATTGTTGGGTCCTAAATCCTAACAATTGGTATCTAGATTACAAGGTTACGAGTTTAGGAAGATGGCAGAAGACGGAAAATTTAGAGTCGATAGATTTGATGGAAAAGACTTCGGCTTTTTAAAGATGCAAATTGAAGATTACTTGTATCAAAAGAAGCTACACCAACCCTTGATGGAAATCAAACCCGAAGGCATGGATGGCGCCGATTGGTTTCTTTTGAATCGCCAAACTTTGGGTGCGATTCGTCTTTCTCTTGCTAAGAATGTTGCTTATAACATTGTGAATGAGAAGACTACTTGTACATGTTTGAAGGCTCTCTCCAACATGTATAAAAAATCTACGGCCGCGAATAAGGTTTTTCTTATGCGACAATTGTTCAATACGAAGATGAGGGAAAAATCGAGTGCAACGGATCACATCAACGAATTCAACAATATCATATCAAGGCTTGAATCGGTAGATCTCAAGTTTGATAATGAACTAAAAGCAATAATCTTGCTTTCATCGTTACCAGAAAGTTGGTCGGGTACGGTCACCGTGGTTAGTAGCTCTACGGGAACTACTAAACTAGCGTTTGAAGGTATTAGGAATTTGATTCTTGGTGAACACACTCGTAGGAGAAACTCGGGGGAATCATCATCCGGATCCTTGTTAAGTGCCGACAACCGTGGTAGGAATAATGATTGTGGAGAGAAGAAGGGTAGGAAGAAGTCTAAGAAGAGGTATCCATCAAAGGACCGAAGTGAAGCTCTTTGTTGGGGTTGCAATCAAAAGGGGCACTTTCAAAGGAATTGCAAGAATTCTCCGACGAAAGGTGTCAACTTTACCGTGGAAGATACTGATGATGCAATTTTATGTAGTGTTGAAGATTCAGTGGAGTCTTAGATCTTGGATTCGGGAGCTTCGTTTCATGCCTCACCCACTAGGAGTTTGATGACGAATTTTCGATCGTATCAAGGTAAGGTTAGATTGGAAAACAATAAAAGGCTTGAAATTGAAGGTACGAGAAATGTTGTATTGAAGACTACTCTTGGTTCTAATTGGACCTTGAAAGACGTGATGTTTATTCCTAAATTAAAAAGAAAGCTTATCTCGGTTGGTCAATTTGATGAGGAAGATAACACGGTTACTTTTGAAAATCGCCAATGGAAGGTGGTTAAGGTTAGTAGGATTGTGGCCCGTGGACATAAAAAGGGAATACTTTATATGGTTGAGATGTTTAATAAAAACACGGTGGTTGCTACGATTGATGTTGGAAACAATTCTACTCTATGGCACCGAAGGCTCGGGCATATGAGTGAAAAGGTGCTTGTTTCGAGTGGGAGAATTCCGAATTTGAAGAATGTGGAGCTTAGGTTTTGCGAACCATGTACCTATGGGAAGCAAAAGAAGGTGACTTTCGGAAAATCGAGGAATACGCCCAAGTTGGAAAATTTGGAGCTAGTTCATATGATGTATTTGGTCCAACGAAGGTAGAATCACACAGAGGTTCTCACTATTATGTCACCTTCATTGACGATTCCACTTGAAAGGTGTGGGTTTATTTTTTTAAAGCTAAATCCGATGTATTTGATACCTTTGTGAAGTGGAAAGATATGGTAGAGAATGAAACTAACTTAAAGGTGAAGTGCTTAAATTCAAATAATGGAGGAGAATATAGTAGTCTTGAGTTTAAAGACCATTGTGCAAAGGTCGGTATTAAGATGTTAAAGACGGTACCGAAGACACCGCAACACAATGGGGTTACCAAACGTATGAATCGTATGTAGAATGAAAGAGCTAAGAGTATGAGACTACATGCCGGTTTGCCTAAGATGTTTTGGGCGAATGCGGTTAATACAGCAGCTTATTTGATCAATAGGGGACCCTCAACACCATTGGGTTTCTGAATTCCCGAGGAAGAATGGCAAGGTAAAAAGGTGAGTTATGGTCATCTTAGAATCTTTGGGTGCAATGCATATGTGAAGACCAAGGATGCTGATAGAGACAATCTTGAGGCAAAGACAAAGAGGTGTACTTTCATTGGTTACGGTTCGGATGAGATGGCTTATCGATGTTTGGATAATGAGGCTAGAAAAGTGATTCGTTCTCGTGATGTTACCTTTTATGAGAATTCGGTTTATGGAAAACCGGAAACGGGGAGTCCTAAACTGCTTTTGACGATGTTTCTATTGATGATCTTGCAGGTTTTAGTGTGAGTTCGGGTAACAATGAATTGCCGAATAATGGTGAGGCGTCACAAAGTGCTAATGATGATGATGGTTCGAAAAGCGGCGATTGATCCGAACATAGTAGGAGTTCTAGTGATGAGGAGGATGCTAATGAAACTGGTCCAACCATATCGGTTGCTCCTACACTTAGATGCTCTAATAGAGTGCCCAAGCCTAATCCTAGGTATTCTTCATCAACAAACTACTTTCTCTATACCGAGAATGGTGAACCCGATAGTTACATTGAGGCGAGACAATCAAAAGAATCCACACAATAGAAGCTTGCCATGAAAGAAGAGATGGGGTCACTTGAGAAGAATAAAACTCGGTAGCTAGTGAAATTACCTTATGATAAAAGGGCGTTATAAAACAAATGGGTGTATCAGATCAAGAATGAGTTGGATGGCAAGAAAAGGTACAAGGCTTGGTTGGTGGTAAGAGGATTTCAACAAAAGGAATGAGTAGACTATAATGAGATTTTTTCACCAGTAGTTAAGATGACTACTATTTGGTTGGTACTTTCTATAGTTGCATCCGAGGACTTGCATCTTGAGCAATTAGATGTGAAGACTGCATTCTTACACGAAGATCTTCACGAAGATATCTATATGAAGCAACCCAAGGGCTTTGAGGTAAATGGTAAAGAGAATTGGGTTTATAAGCTAAAGAAAAGTTTGTATGGATTGAATCAAGCACCCCGACAATGGTACTTGAAGTTTGATGAGTGTATGAAGAAGATTGATTTCTTAATATGTGAAGCCAATCATTGTTGCTACTTAAAGAAATTCAAGTCTTCTTATATCATCTTGTTATTGTATGTTGATGATATGTTGCTTGCGGGTTCTAACATGTCTGAAATCAACAAGTTGAAGAGATTACTTTTTCATGAGTTCGAGATGAAAGACCTTGGTGGTGCTAAGCAAATACTTGGAATGAGTATTGTGCATGATCGTATGAAAGGTACTCTATACTTGTCTCATACTATATACATTGAGAAAGTAGTAGAGAGGTTCAATATGGAGGATTCAAAGGCTCGTTCTATGCCTTTAGGTATGTGACGACCCGGAAATTTCCGATCAAATTTAAACTCGATCTTTTTATGTCTCTGACACGATACGCAAAATCTATAATGTTGAGTCTCAAAAATTTTGGAACTATGTTCATGTATTCAATTACCCTTCGACCATTACCGACGAGTCACGAACAACAATTTGTAAATAGATACACGTATATTTTAATATACGTATATTTTAATATAATTTGAAATATACGTATATTTTAATATAATTTGAAATATTATAGTATGTAGTTATTAGAATTAATTTTGTAAAATAAAATGATATAAGTAATAATAAAATTTATTATTAAAATAAATATATATAAAATATATTGAATATATATATATTTGGTTTCGAATTCATTCTGTAAACGATAGTAGCACTCGTTCATCATTCGATGGTTAATTAAGCAAGTTTAATTCGAACTTATGTAATTTTAAATAAACGGTGATCCGAAAATGAGTTATATGGATCATAGGCCTATTAAAAATATATTTAGAAGCTAAATAATAAATTTGAACACTTTTCATATTTTATCTGGAATCGAGCGCGGACAGTGATGTAATTTTTATTTAGTAGTTAATAATCAAATTTTATACCATAATGAATAAAATAAATAAATATAATTATTGTGAAAATTTAAGAATTTTTTGAAGACTTTTAATCATCACTACATTAACAACGGACTACGAAATACTATCCTTAATAAAACTGTCGACAGATAAATTTAAATTGAAGGCTGCTAACTGTTAGTTGTATACGTTTATTATTATAATATATTATTAATATTATTATTATATACATTCCTTTTTTCAATTGGTACGAGTGAATTGAATTAAGACAAAGCCTTTACTGTGTTTATTTTCAATCTTCTAGTACAATAATGTAACAATATAATACTTTCACTTGTTTTCATTACATTCATCCGTAAACTTTATTCGGATTACTATTAATAATTGGTACTATGATTGATAACCAATTACCCCACACTTGTATTCTTCTTTAATTCTGTTACCAGTCGATATCCACAGACAAGTTTCTTTTATCTTCATAGTTACTTTATATTATTATTATTATCATGATTTAAGATACAGAGACATTTTGTATATCATATATCTCTTCTTACATCTATATACATATACTTGACAGATAAGTTGATCAAACAACCCACTTCATCTCAAACACCATCTCGAATTCATTATTTTAGTTTCAATGACAAACACGACCATCTCTTTCTCTTTATCTCTCTGACTACATACATCCCCACACATCCATTAAACTATCACCATCTTAATGAAACCCTCACATACTTCTTGTTTCTAAAATGAATCCTCACAATCACCACTATCTAACGGGTTACAACCATCACCTTCCTCACTAAACAACCACCCTCACGTTCTGTCTTGCACACTTCTGTTGTTACAACACAATCGAATCATCAACAATAACTGCTACATATTCCTGTTTATTTCTAAACCGACACCCACACCAATACAAACCAAACAACCCCACACATACTCACTAACTTCCTGCTATTTCCTTAATAATAATCTTTATCGAACTCAACAATTTGAATGCAACGTCTTTTGAAATATGCATTGAAAGACTCCAAGTAATATCTGTATAATGAGCAAATGCACAGCGGAAGATTTCTTTAATACCTGAGAATAAACATGCTTTCAAGTGTCAACCAAAAGGTTGGTGAGTTCATTAGTTTATCATAATCAATCATTTCCATAATTTTAATAGACCACAAGATTTCATTTATTCAATAATCATACACTCGTAAGTGTTTAAAATTCATTCGTATGGATTGAACACCTGGTAACCTACCTTAACAAAATGCATCTAGAATATCCCCATATATAATCATCGAAGTACTAAAGCAGTTCAAATTCTCTGACTGGGGTGTGTCACAACCCATAGATCTATCTTTAGGATTCGCGTCAATTGGTGGCAATTATAATAAACACCAATTCTTAGGATACCAAGTTCAACAAGGAAGATATTCGATATAACAATTCAACCATAGAATGTAGTTTCGATTACTTGTGTCTATTTCGTCAATCATTTATAAAAGCGCATGTATTCTCAGTTCCAAAAATATATATTGCAAAAGCATTTAAAAAGGGAGCAAATGAAACTCACAATACTGTATTTCGTAGTAAAAATACATATGACGTCATTGAACAAGTGCAAGGTTGGCCTCGGATTCACGAACCTATATTAAGTATATATATATTTATATGTTGGTCAATAACTATCTAATAATTTAGGTCAGGTCATAGTGTATCGCAATCCTAATGCTCGAGATCGATATGCAAAAGTCAACAAAAGTCTATTTGACTCAAGATGATTTACAAAATTTTATTCATGTTTATTATATAACTTAAATAGTCATTTTATATATTTAAATATATTTATCAGATTTTATTAAAGTAAAAATAATACAATTCATTTATTAATAAATAAAAATTTATATTGAAATTTATATTAAAATTTATATATGATAAAAATTATACTTGTATATATCTTAAGTAATATAATTTATAAAGTTCACTTAATATCATAAAAATATAGTGGTATGTAATATTAATGTAAATTATATTAAGTGTGGTAAAAATATCTTTGTATCACATATTTATTTGTTATTGATAATAACAATAATAAGTAAAAGTTGTATTATATCGTAATAATAATAATTATTATTACCCTACTAATAATAATAATAAAAATATTTATATTTACTAAAGACGATATTAATTATGATAAAATGATAATTCTAATCATGATAATCTTAATAATAATGAAACTTTTTAATATTAACTGTAATAATAATAATATTTCATAAAAATAATAATTCTATTAAAAATGATAATTTTTATTAATAATAATACTAAAATGATAATAAAAATGATATTTTATAATAACAATGATATTTCTATTAACAATAATAGATTTAGTAAAAATGATAGTTTTAATTTTAATAATACTTTTAATAGTAATAGTAATGATAAAAATATTGAAAATGATATTTTTATCTAAATCAATATCTTACCATATTTTAATTTCATCATGATACTCATACTCATTATTTCCTAATCGATTTGTTTAATAGTTATTAATCCTCTTTTATATCGCATTTATAATAATGATAAAAATAATGATAATGATAATAGTAATAATAGTAATGATAATGTTAAATAATAATTTTAATGATAATAACGGTAGTAATACTAATAAAAATGACAATTCTTAATAATAATACTTATAACGATAATGATATTGAAAATAATAATAATAATAATTAGATAATAATTATAACGACGATAATAACGACGATAGTAATAATAATCATTTTAACAATAAATATACTAAAATTAATAATAATTCAGTTGACTATATCTTTTAATCCGTTCATCGAAACCACACGAGTTCTAAAGGAAAAGTTCTTAATTTTTCGCTAGCTTTCCAACGACATGCATAGCATATACCTTATCTCAGTAGCATATGTATCTAATTCAGGATTCAACATAACCTATCTAATGACAGTAATAAACATACATGCATGCATGATCCTATATACTCGAGCACTAGTCAGGGATACACTAATAATATATAAAAGTTAAGTTATGAGTGCTCACGTATCAATATTGAGATTCAATATTGCAGGAAAGGTACGTAGACGCAACGGAGATGATAAACACTAGATTGCCCTCACGAGTATACCCCCGAATAATACCCATCACCTCCATAGCTATAACCCATAATTTTCTTAATTTCATCCCGCTTGAAAAACCCATTTTGAAATAACCCGCTCATGACCTCATCGTAATATTTTATGTATAATACTAATAATAATGTGGAGTAAATATATATAAATAAATCGATTGAGAGAGTTTAGAGAAATATATTTTCAAGTTTCTATGAAATAATGAAACCTATTGAATTCTATTTATAATAGATTTTTGAATTATTAAAGTGAATTATTAGAGTATGAATTATTAAAGTGAATTATTAAAGTATGAATTATTAAAGTGAATTATTAAAGTATGAATTATTAAAGTGAATTACTAAAGTGAATTATTAAAGTATGAATTATTAAAGTGAATTATTAAAGTATGAATTATTAAAGTGAATTATTAAAGTTAAAGTAAAGTAAAGGTAAAGTTAAAAAGTATAAAACTATGTACGTATAATACGCATATAAATATATATAATATTAATTTAAATCGTTATATATATTTAATAAAATAAAATATAAATATCGTTATCTTTATCATACTGGTTAAGTAATGAGTTGTCAAAAGTGATTCTAGATATTTATAAAAGTTATATACATTTTAGTAATAAAGTTCTTTTTAAACTGAAAACGTTTTTGTACGTTTGAAACTAAATCAATTAAATATGATAATTTTGTTTTCCAAAACTAAATATTTTTAAGAATCATTTTGTTAAAAGGTTAAAATAATAGAAATCGTTATATCATAAAACATTTTAGAAATATTTGTTCAGGAAACTAGTTAACACCTATATAGGAAATTGTACAGGAAACTCCACTAACCCTTGTCTAGTTCCCGTTAATTGACACATTTGTTCTTACTTATAAATCACTTTACCATTTTTTGAATGTTGTCAAAAAGAATAGATTTCTTAAATCACAGTGGACCTCATAACATAGACCCGTAATCATATTACAATGCATTTGATAATTCAATCATTTGATATTATCTTTTAATTTCGTCGATAAATATATTAAACATATATTGAAACAAATACGTTCATTTAAAGTATCATACGTCTAATACTTTGTTAACGTTTTAATTAATATAACTATATATATATATATATATATATATATATATATATATATATATATATATATATATATATATATCATATATACATATCTATATGCACATAAATGTTCGTGAATCGGCAAACACGGTCAAAGGGTAATTGCTTACATGAATATAGGTTCAAAATTTTCAACATTACAGACTTTGCTTATCGTGTCGGAAACATATAAAGATTAAGTTTAAATTTGGTCAGAAATTTCCGAGTTGTCACAGTACCTACCCGCTAAAGAAATTTCGTCCCAAAATTTGATTGAGATGGTCATGGCTGACAATAAGTATGTTTTCATGATGCATATAAGCTAGAAATTAGAGTTTTATCATCAGTGAGTAATATGGATAAGACAATTCGTTTTTGTGAAGAGTACGAGTGAAGTCATCACAAAAGAGTGAAATGAGAAAATAGAGATTTGCCTTATCTTTTGACGTTATCACAGTTGATCTCTGGATTAAAGAATATCTTTGTAATCTATATAAGATTTGATTCTTCGGCGATTAAGGAAATTATGATCCTCTTCGATTTAATGCGATAATCCATTTCGATTCCTCTGCCAGATATTTCACTATAAAGCCACCTCCTTCGTTTCCTTACAACTCACACCTTCTATTCTTTCTCCCTCAACTCATATTTTAAAGCATTCATCAATATGTTCCATCCAGTGCTGATTCTCGATATACTCCTCACTTTCATATCTGTCGTTCTTCTTTTTCATCTGCCGCCGAAAGAATCTATTTATTTTTACTATACCCTTGGTTTTATAGTATTTTTAGTTCTCCCGTGTCTTTATATTGCTAAATGCATAGATATATATGGTTTATAATTTTCTGGGTTGTCGTTGGGCTTTATATCCTCCTTTATATTTCATAGTCCATACTTCTGTCTTCTATAATCATTGTCATCCACAGTTAATGCTCCCTTCTATTTGCTGCGATTTATACTCCCATTTCTATTTCAGAGCTTCATTCTTTCGTTTCCTCTTCTTGCGATTAAGCACCGCTTGTAATGGTCCAGAATTCGCAGATATGAATTTTGGAATGAACATAGTTAATATTCTAAGAATGGAATCGTAATGGCACGATCTTGATTTGTCAAATTACTAGAATACCTCGGAAAAGACCGAATCATCAAGAAAAATATTTTCTTGATATATTTAGAGGTTGAGTAGAATACAAGAGTCATGTAACATGGCACATGATGACGTTATGATCTGTGAATCATCACATTCCATCTAGAAACTCAGCATGACTTACTGTAATATAATCACGTTGATCAAGTGTCATTATATTATACTAACTCATGCTTCAGTTCCCAACACTACTTCAAAAATATTCTTATTTTAAACTCGAAGGTTTCAGAATTTAGAAACTAAAACAGTTTCCTTTATGATGTGATACAGATAACGCGAGAAAATAAATGATTTCAGATAAGAATGGTTATGAAAATATCTTCAGAAATATGGAGAATATTTATAATGGAAGGTACGATGATATCTTAGAATATTTAAGATAAGAGGATGATGAAGAATATTGTCCGCAAGGGTTTAAGGTCAGGAGCAAGGTATTCGTTAATGACTTTAGCAGATACTGAATCATTTGGATTCTTTGAAGGCAGGTTTAGTCTTTGTGATTTGTCCACAGCCTCTTTCATACTTTGCTCAATCCGTTATTCAGTTCCAAACCTTCTCTTTTTCTGAGCTTTGCCAGCACCCTATTCTTTTTCATCAAACTTTTTACTGATAAGGTCGTTTACAGTTTTTCTGCTTCATCAGCATATTTCAAAATTCCGAGAATTAGTTCTCAGTTTAGGGTGTTTTTCAGAAACTTCACATTCGCAGTATGTAAGTCCAGGAGATAGATGTTATATGTATAACTATTGGCATCGATATGCTGCCAGATTTCAAAATACTGATTGCTAATTCCTAATGATTCGTATGGCAATTCTCGTTACAAGATGCAGATAAGTAAATGATGGGGTTTTGATAATTATAATGATTTTTCAGAAATTCAAAGATCAGTGAAGTTGTTGGTAAGTTTATTGCTAATGTGATAGAACATAAATGGTTCCCCGGTAACGTTGGTGAAAGGGCAACGTATCTATCGAGGTTATAGTAAGGCTGTTTCGACTGAAAAGTCGAAGTTGACTTGTTGGAGCTGTGACAAAATTGTCTATTTTTAGAAGGGATTGAAAAGTTATTTTAGCTAATAAATGCCAAAGGGTCTGACACAATTACGTGTTAAATTATGACTTTGGTTTTAAGAGTTTTTCAGGTACATAACTGTGGGTAATGTGTGGTTGGATCATCATCTCGATTGTTCATTATTTGAAGTGTCTTCAGGAATTTCGAAGGGTTTGAACATAGATTGTAATCGTTAATATACATATGATGTTCTAGCACAGTTTTGAAGTCAAAGTATAGCTTTGAAAGATGTAGTAATCTAAAAGTAATAATACCGGTTATATCTCAAATTGAATTTTGCGATTTTAAAATCAGAATGTGTATGGTTGTTTTGGTTTCTATACAAGAATGTATATTGTTGTGAAAGTAGTGAGTGTAATTGGTGATTGCTGAATCAGATTCGAAGAATGTAACATATTAATTGTGAAATTATATATCTCTTGGGTATCACATACCCGTTAACTTTTTTTTTCACAATTAATATTTTGTACAACAGAATTTTTATTACAGTCTTTATGAAAATATATATGTGTATATTTTCTTTAGATGTAACATAGATTTAATGAGTTAATATTAAATTAAACTCATTTGATTTACGGTTGAAACTAGAATTGAGTAATCAGTAAAACTTTAGAAATTACATAAGTATTTCTTCAATGATATTGAAATTATGAATCAATACTTCGTTATTTGTTGATGCATGATGTTGGTGTTCGTGAAATTCTTGTGAATTTCGCAAGGTACGAATGATGTTATTGTAAAAGTTTCGAGTACATTGATGATGAAAGTGTAAAATCAAACATATATTTGAATAATACTCTTGATTTATTATGAATTGGAATTTATTGAATTGAGACAGTGGTTGTAGTTAACGATGGTTAAGTTGCGGATAAAGGACGTACATTATTGTATATTAGTAATATGAATTAACCGAATAGTTAAGATTCATACATAATAGCTTAGTACGGAAAGATTTATTTTGATCTATATATATATATATATATATATATATATATATATATATATATATATATATATATATAAAATATACATATAATTTCTTCAGAGGGAAATGAGTTAATACTTCATAACTCGTTTATACAATATACGCATTATTGATTTGTAATGATGTCCACAGTGATTCTTGAACTGACAGAGTTTGTGATGTTATAGGTGCTGCTGATTCTGATGATGCTGACAGTACTGACTGTGCTGGTGATGCTAACGGTACTATTGATGCTGTTGGTAAAACAAGTCTAGCTTGTAAATTGTGCACCATTCGGGTCAGGGTTTCTTTTATCATTTCGGTCCACTCATCTGATTTATGGTTAAGGCTAGAGTAGATAATCTCTAAGACTTTAGAGATTACATATTCGCCGCAGAATGTTTCTCCAATGAAGTTATGAATCAACACTTCATCGTTTGTTGTTGTTGGTATTCCTTGGTATCTACAGAGCGTATGACATTGGTGCTCGTGGGACAGATTGTGATGTTGCAGTGTAGGATGCGGATGTTGTTGTTGGTGGTGGTGATGGTACTATTGGTGTTGCTGATGGTGGTACTGTTTATGCTGCTGGTGCTGTTGCTGGTGTTTGTAACCTTTGCACCATATTCTCCAAAGCCACTACCCGAGCGCGAAGCTCGTTGACTTCTTCTATTACACCGGGGTGATTCTCGGTTCGGACGAGCAGATAAATAAAATCTAGAATTTAATATAGTATATAATCGTGACGAGATACTCTGGAAATGAGAAAGAAAATGGTATTACGAACAGGTTCGCCGGTAAGTGCTTCAGGTTCTTCACCAAGAGGGCAATGTGGTGGATGGAAGGGATCACCTTCTTCTTGTCTCCAATGATTGAGGAGGCTACGAACCTGAAATGTCCCGTTCATATTGATTATAAACGTTCCATATTAATTGATTTCGTTGCGAGGTTTTGACCACTATATGAGACGTTTTTCAAAGACTGCATTCATTTTTAAAACAACCATAACCTTTATTTTATCGATAAAGTTTTAAAAAGCATTACGTAGATTATCAAATAATGATAATCTAAAATATACCGTTTACACATGATCATTACATAATGGTTTACAATAAGAATATATTACATCAAAAATAAGTTTCTTGAATGCAGTTTTTACATAATATCATACAAGCTTGGACTCCAAATCTTGTCCTTATTTTAGTATGCAACAACGGAAGCTCTTAATAATCACCTGAGAATAAACATGCCTAAAACGTCAACAAAAAATGTTGGTGAGTTGTAGGTTTAACCTATATATTATCAAATCATAATAATAGACCACAAGATTTCATATTTCAATATACATCCCATACATAGAGATAAAATTCATTCATATGGTGAACACCTGGTAACCGACATTAACAAGATGCATATAGAATATCCCCATCATTCCAGGACACCCATCGGATATAATAATTTCAAAGTACTAAAGCATTCCAAATTCCAGAATGGGGCTTGTTGGGCCCGGTAGATCTATCTTTAGGATTCGCGTCAATTTGGGGGTCTGTTCCCAAATTCTTAGGCTACCAAGCTAAAAAGGGGCATATTCGGCTTCGACCATTCACTCATATAATGTAGTTTCATTTACTTGTGTCTATTTCATAAAACATTTATAAAATTGCATATATTCTCATCCCAAAATATTAGATTTTTAAAAGTGGGACTATAACTCACTTTCACAAATTTTTACTACGTCGGGAAGTAAGTCTTGGCCACTGGTCGATTCACGAACCTATAACAAATATGTACATATATATCAAAGTATGTTCAAAATATATTTACAATATTTTTAATACGTTTTACTGTTTTAAGTTTATTAAGTCAGCTGTCCTCGTTAGTAACCTACAACTAGTTGTCCATAGTTAGATGTACAGAAATAAATCGATATATATTATCTTGAATCAATTCACGACCTAGTGTATACACGTCTCAGGCTAGATCACAACTCAAAGTATATATATTTTTGGAATCAACCTCAACCCTGTATAGGTAACTCCAACATTACTGCATATAGAGTGTCTATGGCTGTTCCAAATAATATATATAGATTGGTCGATATGATATGTCAAAACATTTGCATACGTGTCTATGGTATCCCAAAATTACATAATATATTAGAATACATGTATAATACAATATAAGTTAGCTAGGATATGATTTGTATAGAATTGTTACAATATTTCCCGTAGCTACAACAATCAAAAAAATATCCAATCTTGTTTTACCCATAACTTCTTCGTTTTAAATCCGTTTTGAGTGAATCAAATTGCTATGGTTTCATATTGAACTCTATTTTATGAATCTAAACAGAAAAATTATAGTTTTATAGTCGGAAATATAAGTTACAAGTCATTTTTGTAAGAGGTAGTCATTTCAGTCGAAAGAACGACGTCTTGATGACCATTTTGAAAAACATACTTCCACTTTGAGTTTAACCATGATTTTTGGATATAGTTTCATGTTCATAAGAAAAATTATTTTCCCAGAAGAACAACTTTTAAATCAAAGTTTATCATAGTTTTTAATTATCAAACCCAAAACAGCCCGCGGTGTTACTACGACGGCGTATGTCCGGTTTTACGGTGTTTTTCGTGTTTCCAAGTTTTAAATAATTAAGTTAGCATATCATATAGATATAGAAAATGTGTTTAGTTGATTTTAAAAGTCAAGTTAGAAGGATTAACTTTATTTGCGAACAAGTTTAGAATTAACTAAACTATGTTCTAGTGATTACAAGTTTAAATCTTCGAATAAGAGAGTTTTATATGTATGAATTGAATGATGTTATGAACATCATTACTACCTTAATTAGTAGGTAAACCTATTGGAAATTATAAAAATAGATCTAGCTTCAAAGGATCCTTGGATGACTTGAAAGTTCTTGAAGCAGAATCATGACACGAAAACAAGTTCAAGTAAGATTTCCATTCGAAATAAGATTGTTATAGTTATAGAAATTGAATCAAAGTTTGAATATGAGTATTACCTTATATTAGAAATATATCTTACTGTAAATAAGAAAGATTTCTTGAGGTTGGATGATCACTTTACAAGATTGGAAGTAAGCTAGCAAACTTGGAAGTATTCTTGATTTTATGAAACTAGAACTTATAGAATTTATGAAGAACACTTAGAACTTGAAGATAGAACTTGAGAGAGATCAATTAGATGAAGAAAATTGAAGAATGAAAGTGTTTGTAGGTGTTTTTGGTCGTTGGTATATGGATTAGATATAAAGGATGTGTAATTTTGTTTACCTGTAAATAAGTCATGAATGATTACTAATATTTTTGTAATTTTATGAGATATTTCATGCTAGTTGCCAAATGATGGTTCCCACATGTGTTAGGTGACTCACATGGGCTACTAATAGCTGATCATTGGAGTGTATATACCAATAGTACATACATCTAAAAGCTGTGTATTGTACGAGTACGAATACGGGTGCATACGAGTAGAATTGTTGATGAAACTGAACGAGGATGTAATTGTAAGCATTTTTGTTAAGTAGAATTATTTTGATAAGTGTCTTGAAGTCTTTCAAAAGTTTATGAATACATATTAAAACACTACATGTATATACATTTTAACTGAGTCGTTAAATCATCGTTAGTCGTTACATGTAAATGTTGTTTTGAAGCCTTTAGGTTAACGATCCTGTTAAGTGTTGTTAACCCATTGTTTATTATATAAAATGAGATGTTAAACTATTACATTATCATGATATTATGATGTATTAATATATCTTAATATGATATATATACAATTAAATGTCGTTACAACGATAATCGTTACATATATGCCTCGTTTCGAAATCCTTAAGTTAGTAGTCTTGTTTTTTACATATGTAGTTCATTGTTAATATACTTAATGATATGTTTACTTATAATAATACCATGTTAACTATATATATATCCATATATATAACATCATATAGTTTTTACAAGTTTTAACGTTCGTGAATCACCGGTCAACTTGGGTGGTCAATTGTCTATATGAAATCTATTTCACTTAATCAAGTCTTAAAAAGTTTGATTGCTTAACATGTTGGAAACACTTAATCATGTAAATAACAATTTCATTTAATATATATAAACATGGAAAATTTTGGGTCACTACAGTACCTACCCGTTAAATAAATTTCGTCCCGAAATTTTAAGCAGTTGGAGGTGTTGATATATCTTCTGGAAATAAGTGCGGGTACTTCTTCTTCATCTGATCTTTTCATTCCTAGGTGAACTCGGGTCCTCTACGAGCATTCCATTGAACCTTAACAATTGGTATCTTGTTTTGCTTAAGTCTTTTAACCTCACGATCCATTAGTTCGACGGGTTCTTCGACGAATTGAAGTTTTTCGTTGATTTGGATTTCGTCTAACGGAATAGTGAGATCTTCTTTAGCAAAACATTTCTTCAAATTTAAGATGTGGAAAGTGTTATGTACAGCCGCGAGTTGTTGTGGTAATTCAAGTCGGTAAGCAACTGGTCCGACACGATCAATAATCTTGAATGGTCCAATATTCCTTGGATTTAATTTCCCCCGTTTACCAAATCGAACAACGCCTTTCCAAGTTGCAACTTTAAGCATGACCATCTCTCTAATTTCAAATTCTATATCTTTTCTTTTAATGTCAGCGTATCTCTTTTGTCGACTTTGGGCGGTTTTCAACCGTTGTTGAATTTGGATGATCTTCTTGGTAGTTTCTTGTATTATCTCCGGACCCGTAATCTGTCTATCCCCCACTTCACTCCAACAAATCGAAGACCTGCACTTTCTACCATAAAGTGCTTCAAACGGCGCCATCTCAATGCTTGAATGGTAGCTGTTGTTGTAGGAAAATTCTGCTAACGGAAGGTGTCGATCCCAACTATTTCCGAAATCAATAACACATGCTCGTAGCATGTCTTCAAGCGTTTGTATCGTCCTTTCGCTCTGCCCATCAGTTTGGGGATGATAGGCAGTACTCATGTCTAGACGAGTTGCTAATGCTTGATGTAATGTCTGCCAGAATCTTGAAATAAATCTACCATCCCTATCAGAGATAATATAGATTGGTATTCCATGTCTGGAGACGACTTCCTTCAAATACAGTCGTGCTAACTTCTCCATCTTGTCATCTTCTCTTATTGGAAGGAAGTGTGCTGATTTGGTGAGACGATCAACTATTACCCAAATAGTATCAAAACCACTTGCAGTCCTTGGCAATTTAGTGATGAAATCCATGGTAATGTTTTCCCATTTCTATTCTGGGATTTCGGGTTGTTGAAGTAGACCTGATGGTTTCTGATGCTCAGCTTTGACCTTAGAACACGTCAAACATTCTCCTACATATTTAGCAACATCGGCTTTCATACCTGGCCACCAAAAATGTTTCTTAAGATCCTTGTACATCTTTCCCGTTCCAGGATGTATTGAGTATCTGGTTTTATGAGCTTCTATAAGTACCATTTCTCTCATATCTCCAAATTTTGGTACCCAAATTCTTTCAGCCTATACCGGGTTCCGTCTTCTCGAATATTAAGATGCTTCTCCGATCCTTTGGGTATTTCATCCCTTAAGTTTTCCTCTTTTAAAACTCCTTGTTGCGCCTTCTTTATTTGAGTAGTAAGGTTAGTGTGAATCATTATATTCATAGCTTTTACTTGAATAGGTTCTCTGTCCTTTCTGCTCAAGGCGTCGGCTACCACATTTACCTTCCCCGGGTGGTAACGAATCTCAAAGTCGTAATCATTCAACAATTCAATCCATCTGCGCTGCCTCATGTTCAGTTGTTTCTGATTAAATATGTGTTGAAGACTTTTGTAGTCGGTATATATAATACTTTTGACCCCATATAAGTAGTGCCTCCAAGTCTTTAATGCAAAAATAACCACGCCTAATTCCAAATCATGCGTCGTATAATTCGGCTCGTGAATCTTCAATTGTCTAGACGCATAAGCAATTACTTTCGTTCATTGCATTAATACACAACCGAGACCTTGCTTTGAGGCGTCACAATATATCACAAAATCATCATTCCCTTCAGGTAATGACAATATAGGTGCCGTAGTTAACTTTTTCTTCAACAATTGAAACGCTTTTTCTTGTTCATCCTTCCATTCAAATTTCCTCCCTTTATGCGTTAATGCAGTCAAGGGTTTTGCTATTTTGGAAAAATCTTGGATGAATCTCCTGTAATAACCAGCTAGCCCTAAAAATTGGCGTATGTGTTTCGGAGTTTTCGGGGTTTCTCACTTTTCAACGGTTTCAATCTTTGCTGGATCCACTTAAATACCTTCTTTGTTCACTATATGACCGAGGAATTGAACTTCTTCCAACCAAAATGCACACTTTGAAAACTTAGCGTACAGTTTTTCTTTTCTTAACAACTCTAGCACTTTTCTCAAATGTTCTTCATGCTCTTGGCCATTCTTTGAGTAAATAAGTATGTCATCGATGAAAACAATGACAAACTTGTCAAGGTATGGTCCACACACTCGGTTCATGAGGTCCATGAACACAGCTGGTGCGTTAGTCAACCCAAACGGCATAACTATAAACTCGTAATGACCGTAACGCGTCCTAAAATCAGTCTTTGGAATATCATCCTCCTTCACCCGCATTTGATGATACCCAGAACGTAAATCAATCTTCGAATAAACTGACGAGCCTTGTAGTTGATCAAATAAGTCATCGATTCTCGGTAGTGGGTAACGGTTCTTGATGGTAAGTTTGTTCAACTCTCGGTAGTCGATACACAACCTAAATGTACCATCCTTCTTCTTGACAAACAAAACAGGAGCTCCCCATGGTGATGTGCTTGGTCGAATGAAACCACGCTCTAAAAGTTCCTGTAACTGACTTTGTAATTCTTTCATTTCGCTGGGTGCGAGTCTGTATGGAGCACGAGCTATTGGTGCAGCTCCTGGTACAAGGTCTATTTGAAATTCAACGGATCGATGTGGGGGTAATCCCGGTAATTCTTTCGGAAATACATCGAGAAATTCTTTTGTGACAGGAACATCACTGATGTTCTTTTCTTCAGGTTTAACTTCCTTGATGTGTGCTAGAATGACGTAGCAACCTTTTCTTATTAGTTTCTGCGCCTTCAAACTACTAATAAGATTTAATTTCGCATTGTTCTTCTCTCCGTACACCATTAAAGGTTTTCCCTTTTCACGCATAATGCGAATCGCATTTTTGTAACAAACGACCTCTGCTCTCACCTTTTTCAACCAGTCCATACCAATTATTACATCAAAACTCCCTAACTCGACTTGTATTAAATCAATTTTAAACGTTTCATCCCCTAGTTTAATTTCTCTATCTCGACATATATTATCTGCTGAAATTAATTTACCGTTTGCTAATTCGAGTAAAAATTTACTATCCAAAGGCGTCAATGGGCAACTTAACTTAGCACAAAAATCTCTACTCATATAGCTTCTATCCGCACTCGAATCAAATAAAACATAAGCAGATTTATTATCAATAAGAAACGTACCCGTAACAAGCTCCGGGTCTTCCTGCGCTTCTGCCGTATTAATATTGAAAACTCTTCCGCGGCCCTGCCCATTAGCATTCCCCTGATTCTGGTGATTACTTCTAATGTGGCCCAGTTTTCCACATCCATAACAAACAAAGGCGGCATTACTTGTTTCGCCACTACTTGTTCCTTTAGTTCTGTTAAACTTTAGTCCGTAGACCTCACACTTTTTCGCACCATGGCCAGTTCTTTTACACTTGGTGCAAAATGTCTTGCAGAACCCATTCTGGTGGTACTCTTCACACCTTTGGCATTTTTGGTTTTTGTTGCCGTTGTTGTTATTGAGGTTGTTGTTGGGATTGTTATTGTTGTTGGAACGATTGTTGTAGTTGTTGTTGTTGGGACGTTTGTTGTAGTTATTGTTAGGATTGCGGTTATTGTTGTGATTGTTGTTATGGTTGTTGGGATAGTTGTTGCGATTATGGTTGTAATTGTTGTTGTTGTTGTTGTTGTTGTTGTTGTTGTTGTTGTTGTTGTATTGGTGACCCTTGTCACTGGTTTCTTCCCACTTTCTCTTGAGTTGTTTCGTGTTGGCTTCTTCGGCCGCCTGCTCTTTAGTTCTTCCCTCAATTGATTTATGAGTTTATGAGCCATTCGACTTTCCTTTTGTATGGAAGTGGGCTCGTGTGAACTCACATCTTCTTGAATCTTTACTGGTAACCCTTTTATAAATGCGTCGATCTTCTCTTCTTCATCTTCGAACGTTCCTGGACATAATAGGCACAACTCTGTGAATCGTCGTTCATATGTGGTAATGTGAAACCCTTGTGTTCGTAACTCTCTAAGCTCTACCTTGAGCTTATTGACTTCGTTTCTAGGACGGTACTGCTCGTTCATCAATTGCTTGAATGCCGACCACGGTAGTGCGTAAGCAGCATTTTGTCCTACCTGTTCAAGATAGGTGTTCCACCACGTTAACGCAGTACCTGTGAAGGTATGCATATCGTACTTAACTTTATCCTCTTTAGTACACTTACTTATGGAAAACACCAATTCGACTTTCTCGGTCCACCGTTTCAATCCAATTGGTCCTTTAGTTCCATCAAATTCCAAAGGTTTGCAGGCAGTGAATTCTTTGTAGGAGCATCCTACACGATTTCTTGTGGAATTAGTTCCACTGATAGATCCAGAGTTATTGTTATTTTGCATCGCATCCTGTACTGCGGCTATGTTTGCTGTAAGGAAAACACGGAAGTCTTCCTCGCTCATGTTCAAATTCTGACGAGTCGCCGGTGCCATTTCCTTCAAAAATAGCCAAAAGAATTGAGGTAATCATATAGAATTTAAGAGTAGTCAATAGTATCTCGTAGCATTATATGAACTTATTTATAAAAGCTTTTTCTTCATATTAGCATTTTATAGTTTTAATTCGGGTAGTACCTACCTGTTAAGTTCATACTTACTAGCTACTATACAACTCAACTACTACGCTTCTATATGAAAAACTTATTACAATAATATTTCGCGTTCAAACCTTTATACAATATTTTACAAACTTACAATACCACTATTATACATATAGGATGAAATATAGCACATAATATCTTTGCTACTCAGCAGCTATACAGGCAATTCTAGTTAATACGCAAGTTGTTCAGCAAAAGAAATAAAGACACGTAATTCATAAGTCCAGAAACAAGTCATGCATTCAGGTTTTACTAGGACGACTTCCCATCCTTGGTCTTGTGGAAAGTAACCGTTATGACCATTGGCTAGGCAGCATGTTATAATGTCGTCAAAAGGACGTGGGTTTCGTAATGTCCAACAGCCTTGCAATAATCTAAAAACCTTGTTTCTTACCCCATCTACTGAATCCGTCACCTGTGGGAAGGTTTTATTTAAAAGTTGTAACCCGATATTATTTTTCTCACTTTGGTAAGAAGCGAACATCACTAACCCGTAAGTATAACATGCTTCTTTATGTTGCATGTTAGAATCTCTTTCTAACTCAAGAAATCCTATGTTGGGATATGTTGAGTCAAAATAGGTTCTTAACCCGTAGCGTAAAATTACATTTGGGTTCTCCGCATTTAACGCTTTAAAGAAAACACGGCGTAACTTACAGTCTCCCCAATGTGATATACCCCACCTATCAAAGGAAAGCCTTTTATAAACTAAGGCATTTCTGGAAAGTCTTTCAAATGTTTGACAAGTTAATTTCGCCATAACTAAATGTGCTGATGAATTCCGACCGACTCTAGACAAGATTTCCTCAATCATATCCTCTGGTAGGTCTTCTAAAATATTCGGTTGTCTACCCTTAACGTCCATTTTGTTTTTATACTATAAAATAGACAAGGATTAGATTCATAAAAGATAATTAACAAACAATACAAACAAATTTACATAGAACATAAAAGTACAAGCACACTACAATACATATAATACACAACATGATTACAACCCTCTAATCTGAATCACTGGTTTCTTCTTCTTCGGACTTGGTTCGTTTTCCTAATTTTCTAGGGATATATGGTGCTCCTCTAATACGAGCCGTCGTTTTCCACAATAGTTTAGAAAAACCTGGTGGTTTAGAGGTTCCCGGGTTATTGTTACTATTTAGGAAATACGGACGTTGCCGATACATATAAAGTTCATCGAGGTTGGAATCAGGTTTCTCTATTTTTATACCTTTTCCCTTATTATTTTCTTTTGCCATATTAAATTGGGTCGAGGTAATTTCTATAACATCATCAGAATCCTCATCGGGATCCGATTCATCGGAAAATTAGTAATCTTCCCAATATTTTGCTTCCTCGGCGGAAACACCATTGACCATTTTTAACTTTGGTCCGTTGGTTGATGATTTTCTTTTATTTAATCGATTTACTGTAGGTATCAATATTTCTTCCTCCAGAACCTCTTCTTCTTCCGGTTCCTCCTCTTCCGGTTCCTCCTCTTCTGGTTCCTCTTCTTCCGGTTCCTCTTCTTCCGGTTCCTCTTCTGGAATTTGTGAATCTTTCCAAATTATATTCGACTCTTCATTATTATTAGGTGAGTCGATGGGATTTGTACTAGTGGTAGACATCTATCACACAATATCAAACACATTAAGAGGTTAATATATCACATAATATTTACATGTTAATAATATATAGTTTCCAACAAAAGTGTTAAGCAATCGTTTTTAAAGAAAACACGGTCGAAGTCCAAACGCACTAATGTATCCTAACAAACTCGATAAGACACACTAATGCAAATTTCTGGTTCTCTAAGACCAACGCTCGGATACCAACTGAAATGTCCCGTTCATATTGATTATAAACGTTCCATATTAATTGATTTCGTTGCGAGGTTTTGACCTCTATATGAGACGTTTTTCAAAGACTGCATTCATTTTTAAAACAACCATAACCTTTATTTTATCGATAAAGGTTTAAAAAGCATTACGTAGATTATCAAATAATGACAATCTAAAATATACCGTTTACACACGATCATTACATAATGGTTTACAATAAGAATATATTACATCAAAAATAAGTTTCTTGAATCCAGTTTTTATATAATATCATACAAGCATGGACTCCAAATCTTGTCCTTATTTTAGTATGCAACAGCGGAAGCTCTTAATAATCACCTGTGAATAAACATGCTTAAAACGTCAACAAAAAATGTTGGTGAGTTATAGGTTTAACCTATATATTATCAAATCATAATAATAGACTACAAGATTTCATATTTCAATATACATCCCATACTTAGAGATAAAATTCATTCATATGGTGAACACCTTGTAACCGACATTAACAAGATGCATATAGAATATCTCCATCATTCCGGGACACCCATCGGATATGATAATTTCGAAGTACTAAAGCATTCCAAATTCCAGAATGGGGCTTGTTGGGCCCGATAGATCTATCTTTAGGATTCGCGCCAATTTGGGGGTTTGTTCCCAAATTCTTAGGCTACCAAGCTAAAAAGGGGCATATTCGGCTTCGATCATTCACCCATATAATGTAGTTTCATTTACTTATGTCTATTTCGTAAAACATTTATAAAATTGCATGTATTCTCATCCCAAAATATTAGATTTTTAAAAGTGGGACTATAACTCACTTTCACAGATTTTTACTTCGTCGGAAAGTAAGACTTGGCCACTGGTCGATTCACGAACCTATAACAAATATGTACATATATATCAAAGTATGTTCAAAATATATTTACAATATTTTTAATACGTTTTACTGTTTTAAGTTTATATAGTCAGCTGTCCTCGTTAGTAACCTACAACTAGTTGTCCATAGTTAGATGTACAGAAATAAATCGATATATATTATCTTGAATCAATCCACGACCCAGTGTATACACGTCTCAGGCTAGATCACAACTCAAAGTATATATATATTTGGAATCAACCTCAACCCTGTATAGGTAACTCCAACATTACTGCATATAGAGTGTCTATGGTTGTTCCAAATAATATATATAGATGGATCGATATGATATGTCAAAACATTTGCATACGTGTCTATGGTATCCCAAGATTACATAATATATTAGAATACATGTATAATACAATATAAGTTAGCTAGGATATGATTTGTATAGAATTGTTACAATATTTCCCGTAGCTACAACAATCAAAAAAATATCCAATCTTGTTTTACCCATAACTTCTTTGTTTTAAATCCGTTTTGAGTGAATCAAATTGCTATGGTTTCATATTGAACTATATTTTATGAATCTAAACAGAAAAATTATAGTTTTATAGTCGGAAATATAAGTTACAAGTCATTTTTGTAAGAGGTAGTCATTTCAGTCGAAAGATCGACGTCATGATGACCATTTTGAAAAACATACTTCCACTTTGAGTTTAACCATGATTTTTGGATATAGTTTCATGTTCATAAGAAAAATTATTTTCCCAGAAGAACAACTTTTAAATTAAAGTTTATCATAGTTTTTAATTATCAAACCCAAAATAGCCCGCGGTGTTACTACGACGGCGTATGTCCGGTTTTACGGTGTTTTTCGTGTTTCCAAGTTTTAAATAATTAAGTTAGCATATCATATAGATATAGAACATGTGTTTAGTTTATTTTAAAAGTCAAGTTAGAAGGATTAACTTTATTTGTGAACAAGTTTATAATTAACTAAACTATGTTCTAGTGATTACAAGTTTAAATCTTCGAATAAGATAGTTTTATATGTATGAATCGAATGATGTTATGAACATCATTACTACCTTAATTTTAGTAGGTAAACCTACTAGAAATGATATAAATAGATCTAGCTTCAAAGGATCCTTGGATGGCTTGAAAGTTCTTGAAGCAGAATCATGACACGAAAACAAGTTCAATTAAGATTTCCACTCGAAATAAGATTGTTATAGTTATAGAAATTGAATCAAAGTTTGAATATGAGTATTACCTTGTATTAGAAAGATATCTTACTGTAAATAAGAAATATTTCTTGAGGTTGGATGATCACTTTACAAGATTGGAAGTAAGCTAGCAAACTTGGAAGTATTCTTGATATTATGAAACTAGAACTTATAGAATTTATGAAGAACACTTAGAACTTGAAGATAGAACTTGAGAGAGATCTATTAGATGAAGAAAATTGAAGAATGAAAGTGTTTGTAGGTGTTTTTGGTCGTTGGTATATGGATTAGATATAAAGGATGTGTAATTTTGTTTACTTGTAAATAAGTCATGAATGATTACTAATATTTTTGTAATTTTATGAGATATTTCATGCTAGTTGCCAAATGATGGTTCCCACATGTGTTAGGTGACTCACATGGGCTGCTAAGAGCTGATCATTAGAGTGTATATACCAATAGTACATACATCTAAAAGCTGTGTATTGTACGAGTACGAATACGGGTGCATACGAGTAGAATTGTTGATGAAACTGAACGAGGATGTAATTGTAAGAATTTTTGTTAAGTAGAATTATTTTGATAAGTGTCTTGAAGTCTTTCAAAAGTGTATGAATACATATTAAAACACTGCATGTATATACATTTTAACTGAGTCGTTAAATCATCGTTAGTCGTTACATATAAATGTTGTTTTGAAGCCTTTAGGTTAACGATCCTGTTAAGTGTTGTTAACCCATTGTTTATTATATCAAATGAGATGTTAAATTATTACATTATCATGATATTATGATGTATTAATATATCTTAATATGATATATATACAATTAAATGTCGTTACAACGATAATCGTTACATATATGCCTCGTTTCGAAATCCTTAAGTTAGTAGTCTTATTTTTTACATATGTAGTTCATTGTTAATATACTTAATGATATGTTTACTTATCATAATACCATGTTAACTATATATATATCCATATATATAACATCATATAGTTTTTACAAGTTTTAACGTTCGTGAATCACCGGTTAACTTGGGTGGTCAATTGTCTATATGAAATCTATTTCACTTAATCAAGTCTTAACAAGTTTGATTGCTTAACATGTTGGAAACACTTAATCATGTAAATAACAATTTCATTTAATATATATAAACATGGAAAAGTTCGGGTCACTACAGAACCCATCCCCAATTCATCCAGAATAGATGATGGCTGATTGGTTGATCCATTCCGGTCACACTGCTTTCGGAGCTTGAGTGAGATTCCATTTCAGAATCCGAGTGACTTGAACTAATGACGAATTCCATTTAGTACGATTGAATAAAGAATTTTTTTGTTATGAAACGATTTTCTGGCTATCGGGTGGTATTCTAATTACATAGAATATCTATATATATAGAGCAAAAGATTTCGTAGATTACAGAGGAATTTACGGAATATGTCGGGCAAAGTTTACAGTAACAGATACGCTAAGATATGATTTAGCAGATATGCTAAGATATGAATTTTTGTCTATACACTATTCATGCAATTACTGCAGTAAGACGTGTCTAGACTAAGAATGATAAGCAGGTAATTTTCGACATAAATGATAAGCAAAACTTTTGACATGCAGACACGGTCGAAGTCCAGACTCACTAATGAATCCTAACGACTATCAGTTAGACACACTAATGCAGACCTGGTTCGCTAAGACCACCGCTCTGATACCACATGAGACGACTCGTCCCAATCCATAAGGACAAATACAATAACATATGGATACATTGTGAGGTATTTGACCTCTATATGATACATTTTACAAACATTGCATTCGTTTTTAAAAGACAATTTTCATTACATCGAAAGATGACAGGCATGCATACCATTTCATAATATCCAAACTATAAATGACCTAATCTAACATTTACTTAACAATAATCTTTATCGAACTCAACAATTTGAATGCAACGTCTTTTGAAATATGTCATGAAAGACTCCAAGTAATATCTTTATAATGAGCAAATGCACAGCTGAAGATTTCTTTAATACCTGAGAATAAACATGCTTTCAAGTGTCAACCAAAAGATTAGTGAGTTCATTAGTTTATCATAATCAATCATTTCCATAATTTTAATAGACCACAAGATTTCATTTATTCAATAATCATACACTCGTAAGTGTTTAAAATTCATTCATATGGATTGAACACCTGGTAACCGACCTTAACAAAATGCATCTAGAATATCCCCATATATAATCATCGAAGTACTAAAGCAGTTCAAATTCTCTGACTGGGGCGTGTCACAGCCCATAGATCTATCTTTAGGATTCGCGTCAATTGGTGGCTATTATAATAAACACCAATTCTTAGGTTACCAAGTTCAACAAGGGCGATATCCAGTATAACAATTCAACCATAGAATGTAGTTTCGATTACTTGTGTCTATTTCGTCAATCATTTATAAAAGCGCATGTATTCTCAGTCCCAAAAATATATATTGCAAAAGCATTTAAAAGGGGTGCAAATGAAACTCACAATACGGTATTTCGTAGTAAAAATACATATGACGTCATTAAACAAGTGCAAGGTTGGCCTCGGATTCACGAACCTATATTAAGTATATATATATATATATATATTTATATGTTGGTCAATAACTGTCTAATAATTTAGGTCAGGTCATAGTGTATCGCAATCCTAATGCTCGAGATCGATATACAAAAGTTAACAAAAGTCTATTTAACTCAAGATGATTTACAAAATTTTATTCATGTTTATTATATAACTTAAATAGTCGTTTTATATATTTAAATATATTTATCAGATTTTATTAAAGTAAAAATAATACAAGTCATTTATTAATAAATAAAAATTTATATTGAAATTTATATTAAAATTTATATATGTTAAAAAATATACTTGTATGTATCTTAAGTAATATAATTTATAAAGTTCACTTAATATCATAAAAATATAGTGGTATGTAATATTAATGTAAATTTTATTACGTGTGGTAAAAATATCTTTGTATCACATATTTATTTGTTATTGATAATGACAATAATAAGTAAAAGTTGTATTATATCGTAATATTAATAATTATTATTATTCTACTAATAATAATAATAACAATATTTATATTTACTAAAGACGATATTAATTATGATAAAATGATAATTCTAATCATGATAATCTTAATAATAATGAAACTTTTTAATATTAACTGTAATAATAATGATATTTCATAAAAATAATAATTCTATTAAAAATGAAAATTGTTATTAATAATAATACTAAAATGGTAATAAAAATGATATTTTATAATAACAATGATATTTCTATTAACAATAATAGATTTAATATTAATAATACTTTTAATAGTAATAGTAATGATAAAAATATTGAAAATGATATTTTTATCTAAATCAATATCTTACCATATTTTAATTTCATCATGATACTCATACTCATTATTTCCTAATCGATTTGTTTAATAGTTATTAATCCTCTTTTATATCGCATTTATAATAATGATAATAATAATAATAATAATAATAATAATAATAATAATAATAATAATAATAATAATGATAATAGTAATAATAGTAATGATAATGTTAAATAATAATTTTAATGATAATAACGGTAGTAATACTAATAAAAATGACAATTCTTAATAATAATACTTATAACGATAATGATATTGATAATAATAATAATGATAATAATAATTAGATAATAATTATAATGACGATAATAACGACGATAGTAATAATAATCATTTTAACAATAAATATACTAAAATTATTAATAATTCAGTTGACTATATCTTTTAATCCGTTCATCGAAATCACACGAGTTCAAAAGGAAAAGTTCTTAATTTTTCGCTAGCTTTCCAACGACATGCATATCATATACCTTATCTCAGTAGCATATGTATCTAATTCAGGATTCAACATAACCTATCTAACGACAATAATAAACATACAAGCATGCATGATCCTATATACTCGAGCACTAGTCAGGGATACACTAATAATATATAAAAGTTAAGTTATGAGTGCTCACGTATCAATATTGAGATTCAATATTGCAGGAAAGGTACGTAGACGCAACAGAGATGATAAACACTAGATTGCCCTCACGAGTATACCCCCGAATAATACCCATCACCTCCATAGCTATAACCCATAATTTTCTTAATTCCATCCCGCTTGAAAAACCCGTTTTGAAATAACCCGCTCATGACCTCGTCGTAATATTTTATGTATAATACTAATAATAATGTGGAGTAAATATATATAAATAAATCGATTGAGAGAGTTTAGAAAAATATATTTTCAAGTTTCTATGAAATAATGAAACCTATTGAATTCTATTTATAATAAATTTTTGAATTATTAAAGTAAATTATTAAAGTATGAATTATTAAAATGAATTATTAAAGTATGAATTATTAAAGTGAATTATTAAAGTATGAATTATTAAAGTGAATTATTAAAGTGAATTATTAAAGTATGAATTATTAAAGTGAATTATTAAATTATGAATTATTAAAGTGAATTATTAAAGTTAAAGTAAAGTAAAAGTAAAGTAAAGGTAAAGTTAAAAAGTATAAAACTTTGTACATATAATACGCGTATAAATATATATAATATTAATTTAAATTGTTATATATATTTAATAAAATAAAATATAAATATCGTTATCTTTATCATACTGGTTAAGTAATGAGTTGTTAAAAGTGGTTCTAGATATTTATAAAAGTTATATACGTTTTAGTAATAAAGTTCTCTTTAAACTGAAAATGTTTTTGTACGTTTGAAACTAAATCAATTAAATATGATAATTTTGTTATCCAAAACTAAATATTTTTAAGAATCATTTTGTTAAAAGGTTAAAATAATGGAAATCATTATATCATAAAACCTTTTAGAAAAGTAGAATTAAATATACTCATTATAGGTTTCAAGTTTTTTTTTTAAATTACCGTTTGTTAGTGAAACGTGGGATAAAGTCCAATGATTAATATAAGCGTATGAAACCATCTTAATGTAAAATGTCGATTTACTTAACTTTTCGATATCTATTTCCTAAGTTATCTATATTCCCAAATTTCACTTTCACCCTAAATAATATGAAAGTTAACTAGTTAACACCTATATAGGAAATTGTACAGGAAACTCCACTAACCCTTGTCTAGTTCCCGTTAATTGACACATTTGTTCTTACTTATAAATCACTTTACCATTTTTCGAATGTTTTCAAAAAGAATAGATTTCTTAAATCACAGTGGACCTCATAACATAGACCCGTAATCATATTACAATGTATCTGATAATTCAATCATTTGATATTATCTTTTAATTTCGTCGATAAATATATTAAACATATATTGAAACAAATACGTTCATTTAAAGTATCATACGTCTAATACTTTGATAATGTTTTTAATTAATATAACTATATATATAACTATATATATATATATATATATATATATATATATATATACATATATATATACACACACACACACATATATATATACATATATATATACATATATATATATACACACACATATACATATATATACACACATATATATATATATATATATATATATATATATATATATATATATATATATATATATATATATATATATATATATATATTATATACATTTCTATATGCACATAAATGTTCGTGAATCGTCGAGCACGGTCAAAGGGTAATTGCTTACATGAATATAGGTTCAAAATTTTCAACATTACAGACTTTGTTTATCGTGTCGGAAACATATAAAGATTAAGTTTAAATTTGTATGGAAATTTCCGGGTTGTCACAAAATCGCGAGGTAACCTACGGGGGAGAAAAAGATACGAACCTACTCTGCTAAGCATTATGAAAAATGGTTTCGTACACGAGATAGGTGTACTGTATTTGAATCTTGTGGTCTATCAAAATGATGAATTTTATTGTTTACGATAAACTTATCAACTCACCAACCTTTTGGTTGACACTTTAAAGCATGTTTATTCTCAGGTATGAAAGAATTCTTCCGCTGTGCATTTGTTCATTTTAGAGATATTATTTGGAGTCATTCATGACATATTTCAAAAGACGTTGCATTCGAGTCGTTGAGTTCAACAATATTATTATTAAGTCATTGATAGTTTGATATATTATGAAATGGTATGCATCTCTGTCAACTTTCGATGTAAATGAAAGTTTGTCTTTTAAAAACGAATGCAATGTTTGTAAAATGTATCATATAGAGGTCAAATACCTCGCAGGTCGCTTCAAGGTAGCTCAATAAGGTTATCGAAAAGTCAATCACCTAAAACGGAAGAAGACAAGGCGGAGATGGAGAAGGTTCCATATGCATCGGACATGGGTAGTGATTTGTATGCCATGGTTTGTACTAGACCAGATATTGCCCATTCGATGGGAGTTGTAATCCGTTATATGTCTAAAATGGGGAAAGAACATTGGGAAGCGATCAAATGGTTGTTTCGTTACTTGAAAGGAACTTCAACTATGGATTGTGTTTTACTAAAAACAATGTCATACTTAGAGGTTATGCGGATGCTAATTTGGGTGGATGTGATGATTCGGGGAAAAGCACTACGAGTTATGTTTTCACATTATGGAAGACGACAAATTAGTTGGATGTCTCGACTACAAAGAAGTGTTGATTTATCAACTACGGAGACCGAATACATGGCTATTACGGAAGCCACTAAAGAGCTTTTTTGGTTGAAAGACTTCTTGAGCGAGTTGGGTAAAAGACAAGACTATTGCGTCTTGTATTGTGATAATCAAAGTGCGGTTCATCTTGGGAATAATTCGGTGTTTCATAGTGAAACACATCAAGTTAGGGTATCATTTTATTCGACAACACATAAAAGATGGTACTTTAATATTGAAGAAAGTCCTTGGTTTGAAGAATCCTGCGAATATGCTTACTAAGGTGGTGACGACGGACAAGATGAGGTTTTGCATTGCCTCAATCGGTCTTCTCATGAAGTGATGAGAGAAGATGACCTACTAGAGAGATAGAGAGATGGTAGTTCGAGTCTAACACTCTAACAAGAAGTGTTGAAGACCTTGTATCGATTGTCTACTCTTCCGACGTATGTGATGAGTGTGCGTGTCCCAAATGGCGTTTTTGGCGGTATGTATGGTGGTTTGACAATCTTGGTTAGTGTTGGGTTGACAAAGATCGAGTTTTGTTAAAATATCCTTCAAGTGAGAGATTGTTGGAGTGAAGTAGCTTGAACAAAAACGAAGAAACACAAGGCTCGCGATCGCAAGGTTGATGGTCGTGACCGCGAATGCTGAAGAGACAAGAAGTTCGCGAGATGGAAAGCAGGATTCGCGTCTGGAGATTGAGCTCGGGGCATATCTCGCGATCGCGAGAATATAGGCTTGGTGAGCCTCGCGATCGCGAACCAGGGTATGACGGGCCAAAGTTTCCAAAACCGAGTTTTCTTGGTCCCTGAGTTGTTTCCTTGTTATGTTATGCCTGTATAAACCCTCTATTGTAACCCATACCATGTATCACGAATTCTATCAATAAAGTCTCTCTAGTTTGGTCAGTGGATTAAAGTAATCAACCCTCGATTACCTATAAATACGTTAAATTATCGCGTTCGTATTTTTTTTTGTTATTGTCTTCGTTTGTCTTCGTGGGAGGGTAATTTTTCTGAAAATCACTCCTATTATTGAATCCTAAATCCTAACATCTTTACATAATGGTTAAGGGTGTTCTAACAAAATCATAAATTGTCAACACATGGCCTGTATTCTATGTCATGATAGTTTTGGTTTCAACATCTAATTTAATTCTTATGAATTTGTAACAAAAAGTCACATCACAAAAAATCAAGAAGAGCAGCTAGTTAGGCACGAAGTCTAGATTTTATGTCATGATTGTAATGAACGGTAAGTCTAAAAATACAATATTTACCATACATTTTGACTTTCGTAACTCATGAACGGTAGTCAATTCTTCAATTAAAGAAATGCAACCCGCATAAGGTGTTGGCTACATATTGAATGTTTGCTTGTAAACAAAGTCAAATATCTTAGTAATAAATATTTGGATATCCGTACATGCCAATACATCATTTCATTTTATGTGTACCCGGTTGTAGCTAATTAACATTATTTTAATAAGATTACACGATAGTTGTTGTATGCGAAGCTATATTACATCTTTGACTTTTTAGTCAATCGTATCTATCTTGTGGGAAGTTGAAACTTAAGGCAAATCAAAGGCAACGAGTACATTGTCATCATGATATATGATGAGGTGGTCACATTTAGTACCCAACACACCAAAAATATGATAAATTTCAACTAGTAGACCTATATATATAGCACCACGTACCAACCATCGCAACTTCCGTTACATACGCAACCACCTAATTTAACATCTCACCAGGGGCTATATTAGAAGATTCGTTCACTCTATACACAAATATATTCATGTACTACAACATAAGTAAAAAGTACAAATCATTTTATCACATGTTTTGATAGTAGTTATTGAATCTTTATATTCGTTCACTCTATTTATTTGCTACACAAATATATTCATGTACTACAACATAAGTAGAAGGTACAAATCATTTTATCTCAAGTTTTGATAATAGTTATTGAATCTTTCATGGCCGTGTTGTTAATGTTTTGGGTCACGTTCAACACATAAAAAATAAATATTTCTATACAAAAAAATTTCATATGTATAAAATTGATTAAATTTGACGATATAAAAAAATATTATTAGTAGTAGCATCAATCAATACAACGGTAACAAAAAACGTAATATCAATAACCTTATAAATAGATGAATCATGGATATATATTAGCTTTTCAATTTTTAAAACCTTAGAGCACAAGAAGTAGTGACACCGGTTTCAATATCTAATTTCAGTGTCTAGGTAAACTGTAAGCAAAAGTTAGGAAATGGTTCGATGTCTAATTTTAGTGTCTTATTAATTCAGTGGGAAGTGGTAGTGGTTCAGAGCATATTCAAAGTCTTAGGCTCGATACTAAAGGGCGACGGTGAGTAGCGACGTCGATTTAACGTCGAAAGGGAGTCACCGACGCTGGTGGATCGGTGTCAAATTTGATGAACCTGGAGACTCCGTTTGCTCTTATAAATAAATGGAGTATAGATTTACATATATTGTAGTGTTATATTGTTCGGGTTCACTCAGGAAAGCGTGCATGGTTATTAAGTTTTTGTTTTCATTATAAATAAAAAATATTATAATATTTCTTGAATATTAAATTGATATCTATTAACCCAATTAATTCGGTGGATATTGATATAGATGGATGAATGGAAATTACATGAATATGAATATGAATGAGGAAAATTAAATAGATATGATTATAAATACGGCACGATCTGATCAATATCCAAACCATTACCATTTCTATTTACATCTAAAAGCTCAATTAGTTATTAACTAGTAAAAATCGGACAGCGCGTTGCTGCAGTTGTATTTGCATATAGATTGTTTGATACCTAATAGACTTAATGGGCTACACGTTTTTAATGTCTTTAATGAAGCTAATGTCGAGCTAGATACGAGGGGAGAAATTGGGGAAAAAATGGGGCGGTAATGTTTTAACTTAGCAGGTGCTCTACACATCCACATGATTAGCGTTTTTAAAAAGCGACTGATTTGAGTATAGTTAGTTGCGTTGTGTGGGTAAAATTATTTCGAGTTCAATGGTCATGTCGGTGAAGAATAGTTCGCATCGAATATGAGTGTATATGTATAAAAGTTAAGGAAAAATGGTTAGTTTTTTCGTTTCGATCGCCGTGAGTTGCGTTGTGTTCGTAAAATTATTTCGATTTTAACAATGAAGTCGGGGGAAAATAACTCACGGCGTATAGAAAGATAAAGCCCGTTAAAAAGGTAGGTGAGTTGTTAGATTAAATTAGAATTAGAAAATTGAATTTTCATTTTACATCCCTAAATGGAGGGTTAAATTTATAAATTGTATTAAAGTTTAAGGGGACAAAGTGTAATTTTGGTTTTTTATTTTTGGGTGTCGTTTGGAAAGTCATGGGAAGTGAAAATGACCAAAAATTCCATGAATATTAGTATATTAGTATATAAGTACAATTACACAACTACAATCAAGGGCCAAACACCCCTATGCTAGTAGGCCCCTACTAGCTTCTTCCTTTCCAAAAACATGTGTATCGGCAGATACATGTTAGCCCTGTGTTGACTATGTCAACCCATCCAGCCGCACCCCATATGCCATTGGAGCCTGGCGAAACACCATCACCATTAAACTCCTACAGCATGTCAGGACCCGGAATCGAGCCTGCATAGTTATTCATTTCCATCATTACATGCGTGGGGCAAAGGATCATTTGGGCCGGGTACCACTGGACCACAGATATGCATTTTAGATAGATTATAAGGGTGCTTCAAATGGTGAAGTTCCTCCCTTCATAAGACTAGCTGCCATATTAGCGTTGTAACGACCAGACAAAATCGTCATTGACGGCGCCGTTAACTTAGGTCCCGTTACGTGGTCATAGTCCCTATATGAGACGCGTTTGACCAAAATTATGTCGCATTCATTTGAAACGTATATGAATTGCAAAGTTTTAAGTTGCCAAACGGTTCGACAATAAGTTTAAGTTTACAAAAGTTATAAAGTATAAATGAAATGACTTGCGACATAATATAAGTTGAAAATCACAGTCGCTATAAATAGCGTAAGTATGTAAACAATATGCTTGAACCCAAAGGTGCTATCACTAGCGTATGCATGTATGCTTGACCCCAAGGAAGTAATCAAAGTGTGCGGAAGCATGTATCAAGTAGCCAAGTATGAACCTGAGAAACATATAGAAAACTGTCAACGAAAAACGTTGGGGAAATCATAGGTGTATTTGTAAACGTTGTTTTGAACCACAAGATTTAGTATTTCCATAACGTTGATTATCTAAATCGTTTGCATTCCAAAAGTATGTTCGAAAGCACCCAATTATCAAACTTAACTGTTTTGTACCCTGTTACGTAGTGTTAGAACATACACTATACTCGAAAATATATTTCATCCGCTAACGGTAGCGAACCGTCCGAATGAGGGCTCGTCAAGCCCATGTGATCACATAACATAAGTTCACGTTTACACCCTTCAAGTGTAACTAATGATAATTGAATTGAGGCTTTTTGTTCTAACTCGCTGTGGAATGTTTGTTTTCGTACTTGTGTTCAAAGCATAAAAGTATGATACGTATATGTTTCTCATCCCATGTTTAAAGAGTAAAAGTTGTTGAAAAGGTGGGACTATGATCTCACCTCGAGTGCACGAGTATAAATGTACTTCACAAAGTAAATGTGTGCATGAAAGTTGCTTAGCCTCGACCTAAACAAGTAAGTTGTATCAATTAACGGTTACGACACAAGGTCAGGCGAAATGTATTCAATTAGTCCTATGGCTCGTTACGACTCGAATATATAGCATGTGAGTCACGTTGTCAAGTTTCATGCAAGATATAAGTATAAAAGCACGTTAGAATGATTGCATAAGTGTTTGGTTAAGTTTGATTAAAAGTCAAACTTTGGTCAAAGTCAACACGTTCGGGTCGGGTCTCGGACTATTTTTCTGAGCTAATAAATCATATATAAGCATGTTAGAACAAGTTACATGTTAATCGGAGGTGCGTAGCAAAGTTAGAATTTTTCGTGTAAACGCAAAGTTGATCAGTCCCCAGACAAGGCAAATGCCGCGCCGCTACTATGGGGGTCGCGCCGCGCCAATGGGCGTGGCCTGGTGCCTGGGCTGTTTCAATTGTTCAAGTCTCAACCAAACTTCATTTAAACACAATTAACGAACCGAAAACACTTACAACACGTATCTTATATCGTTGGAAAGGTATTTTGACGAGGAATACAACTAAACACATTTCATCAAACAAAAACATCATTTACAAAAATAAAAACCTCGTCGAATAATCGTTAAATGTTCAAAATCAAAGTTTCAAGTTCACAAAATGCATTTCTTGACTCGGGAATCCAATCTACACATACGATATGCCGTTTTGAAGGTAATTAAACATACAATACAACTAAACACTTACTGACAAAATTTCATAGCATTCAATGTATCAAAAGTTCTTTTCAAAGTTCATCAAACCCTAACTAAAATCATGAATTCAACCATTTTGCAAATGAAGCTTTTCTAAATCAACCTACACATCAAAATAAAGATAACGATACTAGTAACACATTAAATACATGAACTTTAACGTTTAAACAACATTTAATCACCCAAAACTCAAGATTAAGCACACCCATTTTTCATATTCAAGCTAGTTACTCAAAACAACAAATCGAGCAAACTAAACACATATTCATGTTAGACTTGAGCCATAGACACTAACTAACACCATTTCAAGTCAAAAACACTAAGAACATGAAATCTAGAGTTTTAGAAATGTTACCCAAACGAGATGAAATTGGTACCAAAATGTAGAGGATGAAGAGAGGATCACGAATATGTAATTTGTTTTGTTGTAAGCCTCCTAGATCAAATTTAGATGATGATTTAGTGATATTGGAGTTTGAGAACAAAAAGTGGAAGTAGGAGAAAGAGAGAAGGAGATGAGGGAATGAATGAGTGGTGGTAGTGGTGGGTTAACTAGTTGACCTAGTCAACTAGTTTACCCACTTGACGCAAATAGTCCCTCGAGTTTAAAAGCGGGTGCGTGAATTTACCAAACGAATTAATTTAAATATGCGAGAGTAAACGGGAGATGTTATAATCGAATAACGAAATATTAAGAACGTTAGTTAACGAAAGATACGAATTTAGATAACGAAAGAAATTATCTAAAAAAAAAGATTGTGTTACGGAAAAACGCGGGATGTTATAAGCGTCACGTCAGTACTTCCTTCGCAGGACTAAACCCATGACTAAATGATGTCGTAGCGTGGGGTTACGAAATATACTATATTTTTAATACGGAATGCTACAAAATTTAACAAGTTTTAATTAAATATTTACAAAATGGATATACCAAAACCTTGCTACAACACAATAGGCAGTGTACCTAGTCGCGGAGTAGTATAGTTTTTAGTAAGTCCGGTTCGTTCCACAGGGAGACGGGCTTATGAAACACTTATTTTTATATAATTATATTTGTACAAAAATATATAAATATATATATAATAATATATAAAAGTGGGGGTTTTACCGTTTAATGACCGGTTTGTCGATTCTATATTTTAAGCGAAGCGTATAGTAAATGACGATATTTAAATAACAATATAAAATAAATAACAATAATTGAAATGACAATAAATAAAAGTACGAGAAAAAATGAAATAAAATATATTATGCTTATTTAAACTTCCGTAACCATGATGGTTGACGTGTTGATTTTAGTTTTATGTCCATGGGTTAATTGTCCTTTGTCCTGGGTTATTTAATATGTCCGTCTGGTTTTTGTCCATAACAGTCCATCGGTCATAAATATAAAATGCGAGTGCCCTCGTCAAATTATCCTTATACCTGAAGTTAAATATTCCAACTAATTGGGGATTTAAACTGTAACAAGATTTTAATACTTTGTTTAATAATTACACCAGGATGTCGACTGAGTGTAACCCAAGGTTTTAATATTTTGTTATCAATTATACCAAGTGTCCTTTGTACATAATTTCACCCCTGTTTTAATTATTCTAGTGGCTATTAATCCATTCCCGTGTCCGGTTAAATGAACGATTATTCGTACATATAAATACCCCGCCCATCGTGTCCGATCGAGTGTATATGGTAATTTATAGGGACGCCCAATTGTAAATCTTTATATTAACATTAACAAACTATCATTTAGTTAAACAAATATAAAGCCCATTAATAGCTCATAGTCTAATTTCCACAAGTGTCGTTCTTTTGTCCAAACCCCAATTATGGTACAAAGTCCAATTACCCAATTTTAGTAATTAGCCCAACATCATGATTACTTCGGCTCAAATAAGCATAATAATAACTTAGTTACGAGACATTAATTTAAAAAGGAGAACATAACTTACATTGAGTATTTATCGCGTAGTGTTACACGGACAGAATTTCGACTTCAAAAACCCGTAAAATAACCTTTACATAACCAGAACTAATCTAATATAACACTAATCTATACTATATATATATATATTTATTATCTTATGGAGTATTATTATTATTATTTGTGTGTGTTTTAAAAACGAACGAAAACTGGCAAATTTATAGACCAGGCCTGATTCTGATCCTCATGCGACTCGCATGGGAAATAGCCTTCTGGCCATGCGACTCGCATGGCCACCAGAATCCAGCTCAATCATTTTTGTTTTCTTGTTCGTCGACATAATTTAAAATAAATATAAATATATAAATAATTAATATAATTATTTATATATTATATTTTATTCTTGTGCATAGTAGACTAGATATTTTTGGTCCGTTGCGTCGGGCGTTTCTTCTTGGCTCGGGTCCCGGTTCCGGATTTTCAGACGTCTTCGCGTATTATTTTATATCGTGTACTTTGCGTTCCGCAACTTGTACTCTTGTCATTTTTAGACGTTCTTCATCAATAATTTGAACCACTTTAATTGTATCTTTGTACATTTGAGCATTTTGGACCTTTCCGTCTTCAATTCTCCGTTTTCTCCTTTTGTCTTCGCACTTATTAAATATAAACGAATATTACTTGAATATGGAACAATTACAACTAAATAATTTACATATTGGGAGGATATTTCTACTAAATATATGTTCATTTGGAGCAATATCAAATATCCCCACACTTGAACGTTGCTTGTCCTCAAGCAATACATAACTTGAAATTATTATACATCACACGAATCACTTCTTTATTCTTCACACTTTGTACATCAGTGATTTTGATATGGCGGTATAAATAATGATAGTAACGATAGAACCATGGTTAAAGGTGGGTGTGTCATCCACAGTTGCCTTGGGTTTAGGTCAACGACACTTGCAATCAAATAGCCGATTTACTTTCGGTTTCCAAAGCAAAGTGCACATTTGAAAGGCGGTTTACAGTCCCACATGACTATAAAAATGTAGATCCTTAAGGAAATTGGATCTTTATGAAAACATTTGATCTTTTGAAAATTCAAGCTAGATTTTACCCTAGACAAGTTTTCTGATTTAATCCATTCTTTGGTGTTGCAAAATATATTTGTGGATCAATATTTTGGCTTAAAACTTTTAGGTTCGTGTAATCCACTGCTATCCTGGTATCGAAAAGCACACATCCAGTTTACTTGTTCCGTATATTACCTTTCGGTAAACTACCGTCCGGTTGTAAAGGAAAGCGATGAACAAGAAACTGTTAAGGCAATGTCTAATGACATGCATTTGTTCATGGTCTAAAAACGTGTCGGATGCTAGAACTATCCTTGGTAGGAGCAATAGTAAAGATCATCCTATGATTTTTCGGTCTGGCACAAGGTCCTGTCTCTGACCATGCTATGCAACCACCGTTCTTACGGTTGACACCCGATTTGGTTCAGGTGACCTAATGAATTCTAGGTGAATTCCTAGGATTTTACGTTCAATGGTAATGAACGCATTGAAAATGGGTTTTCAGAAAACAAATCGGTTTGTATTTTTGATCAAAATATTTTCTCGTTCAAGCTCGAGTTTAGATATCATCGAATTCCATGAGTTTGTAATTCTCAATCTTTAAGGTCAATCTCAAGGATTGAGTAATATCAGGCTTAAAAGCTGATTTTTAATCTTTTAAGGAGATTATCCTTTCTGGGGATCTGATTCATTAGTCTTATCAAGCTAATTTGCACGGTGCCCCCCCATTGTACGAGATAAATCCTTCTCATGGTTAGGATAAATCTGACCACTTGGCGACCCTGTTTGATGCTGAGGTCCGTGGATTTCCAGCCGATTTTAGTGATGACTTTTCTAGATTTTTCGTCAACCTACAGCTGGTCTGGACGACAACTTCATGACCTAAATCAAGAAGCGCGTGTCTTTTTCGAAAGACTTTACTTCCTTCTAATGATGGAATTGATTCATCGTGTAGATCCATCTTTCTTTCAAAAGTATCACAATAAACCGGGTAAAACTATTAATTTAGTTCAAAACAAAAGCACCTGCAATAACTTTACAGAAACATGTGATAGATAATTTTTAATTGAATAACTTGGTACATTCTCCCCACACTTAGTTTATTTCTTTGCCTTTTTATTCTCTTCTATTCCATTTTTAAATGAATTCAAGCGTTTTGGGTTGTTTCTCAATTTATGTCCTTTTTAAGGTAACGATAATTTCGGTATTAACACCTAGTTTTCATCGTTCATAAATATGTATAAACATGATTTTAAATTCATTTAGTTGAAATTTTTTTTTTCAAATTTTCACAATTCAAATTTTCACAAAATTTGGCAAATAAACCAAGTGTAAACCCGAGAGAATTTATAACCCTTCCCCACACTTGAGATCATGCAATGCCCTCATTTGCATGAAATCAGACTCTAATTATAAATTCATGAGGGTGATTAGTGTAGAAAAGTGATTAAGAATACCTAGTTTGTACTTACAAAGTTCGACGAATGATAGATGGCGCGCCTCATCGTTCATTCCTTCTTGTATTATCACACATGTTTTTCTTCAAAAATGGTTGCTTTTCTGAACTGTTTGCTAATCTTTGAAAATGCATCTTTTACCCTAATTTATTATGCATGTTTATTAACGAGTTATGAACTAACCCGAACCACTAATTTAACGTTAAGTGGGGTTAGACTTCCCCACACTTAGCTGACGACATGTGAAATCGGTGGAATAAGTTCCACGAATTAAAATAGTGAGCCAGTTATTTGCATCTCGGGTGGTGTATAATATATCAATGGGTTTAAAGTTTAGACTCACCCGATCGTCACTACTTAATTCTTTTTTAAGTGTAGCTTTTAGTAAATGGATATGTCTCTTTTCTGGTTCTTGGTCAAATGGATCGATATACACCGACATACTTATATCTATAGGGTGGTCAATTCCAAAAGTGTCCTTCAGTTTATTCTCGGGATTAAAGTTTTCACCTCTATTACCCAATTGGGTGAAATCCGAGGTGTCATTATCTATTACAGCTCGTAGTTCATCTTCAGTAGATGACTCGTCTATTGAGAATATTGGGTTGGAAAGTTGTGGGATGGTAAAGTTCGGTTTGGCCTCGGGGGTAAAATTTTCAACATTATCGTTTTCCCAAGAGTACCAATTTGTCACCCTTTCTTCTTCTTCATCCTCCATTGATGGATTGATTATTTCGTCGGTAGAGGCTAATGTGTCGATATGTTGTGAATTTGGTAAGACTGAATAAAAAGTATCATCGGGATAGTTGGTGATTTCGGAGCTCCCGAATTCATCAAAATTCGATGATTTGAGATTTTCTTGCACACGACTCCTCAGATCAACAGGTGTGTAATCTGATAGAGTTTCAGCTTGCCGGTTTACAAACTCTCTCATTTGTTCCTTTTGAGCATCAAGTTCTTCGAGTTTGATTTTCATATTGTCTAAAGAATTTTCGGACACGTAATTTTCCTCGTCTTCTGGTTGTTGAGTTTGGATATATTCTTGGGAATAATCCCAGTTTGAATTGCGTTCTTCATAATCGTTCCATTCAGGTTCTGTGGGTACGTAATTTTTCATAGGAACGTAATAATAACATTCCCATGTTGAGTGATAATCTCCACAGATTTCACAACCAGTTATTGTTTCGTCATTTGTGATCCAAGATTGACTGAACGAATTGTCATCAACACTCGGTTGAGAGTATTGATTTAATTGATTTTGGAGTTCAAAAAGAGTTTCCAAGGCCTTGTTTTCAAAATTTTCCATTTTATTGCGACGGCCAAATTTTAGCTACATTCACAAATGATCCTATTAGTTATAAAAATAGAAAAACTTATATAAGTTGTCCAATTAATAGACTTTTCTGATTTTTGCCCACGTTTCGAATAGCCAAAAGATGCAGCAGGTAGCCAGGACCCTTTAAATCGGAAGCCCACAACTAGCCACTAACAAATCCAACTATTACTACGAACCAGAAAAATGTCAACGTCCATTAACTTAACCGCTTAAATAATTTTTCTTTCCGTTTTGAGAATTAGATAAGAAATAGAGAAAATTCTAGGTCCTAAAAACTAGAGCGTCGAGAAATAAGAAAGAAAAAGATTGCGCGTCGAAAAGTGTCGAAAAATAAAAATAAGAAAGAAAAACGTCGGAACTTAAAAGTCTAAAAATTATTTCTAAAAAGTTGCGCCTAAAGGTCTTAAAGTTTAAAAGGAATTTTATATCTAAAACGGTAATAACTTAATTTAGGCACTAAAATCTATTTAAAACTAAAGCGAAAAACGGCGTCGCAAAATTCTATAGCACCTAAATCTTAATCTAAAGAAAAAGCACTTAAGAGATTTTACGGCAAAGCCTAAAAATCTAGGAATAAAAATAAGCTACGGCAAAATACTAAATTTAAAACTAATACGAACGATAAAAATACAAAAATTACGCTAAACGATAAAAAGATACAAAATATAAAAGTTAATAAAAAGTTATAAAAATTATTTATTTTTATAAAAATATTATTTTTATATTTATATATTATAAAAGTATTAATTTATAAATTTAATAAACTAATAATAAGTAATAATAATTTAATTAATCTAAAAACTAAATATAATAATTAATAATATATTAGGGTTTTAGATAATAATAATAATAAAATACGTGTAATTAATGCGATTTTAGGTTAACATGTGGCCTGTCAGACTCCTCCATGCGACTCGCATGGGTCTAAGAGAAAAGGTCATGCGACTCGCATGACCTGCTGGTTCAGTTCAAGAAGGGTTCAAAAATGACAGGTCAGTTCATATTATTTATTATTTATTATTTATTTTTATTTTGTTTTATATTTAAAGTAAAATATATATAAAATAAATAAAAACTTATATTTTTATAAAACTAAAAATAGAAATGTTTTATATTTTCATAAATAAAAATCTTAAAAATATATAAAAGCAATTTTTTTTTTTTCGGTTTTCAAAATTTTAAATTATTATTATTTTTTTTTTATAGATTTTATATTGTTTTTCTAAAAATGTAAATAAATATTTCGCCGACTCCCCGGCAGCGGCGCCAAAAACTTGATGTCGTAGCGTGGGGTTACGAAATATACTATATTTTTAATACGGAATGCTACAAAATTTAACAAGTTTTAATTAAATATTTACAAAATGGATATACCAAAACCTTGCTACAACACAATAGGCAGTGTACCTAGTCGCGGAGTAGTATAGTTTTTAGTAAGTCCGGTTCGTTCCACAGGGAGACGGGCTTATGAAACACTTATTTTTATATAATTATATTTGTACAAAAATATATAAATATATATATAATAATATATAAAAGTGGGGGTTTTACCGTTTAATGACCGGTTTGTCGATTCTATATTTTAAGCGAAGCGTATAGTAAATGACGATATTTAAATAACAATATAAAATAAATAACAATAATTGAAATGACAATAAATAAAAGTACGAGAAAAAATGAAATAAAATATATTATGCTTATTTAAACTTCCGTAACCATGATGGTTGACGTGTTGATTTTAGTTTTATGTCCATGGGTTAATTGTCCTTTGTCCTGGGTTATTTAATATGTCCGTCTGGTTTTTGTCCATAACAGTCCATCGGTCATAAATATAAAATGCGAGTGCCCTCGTCAAATTATCCTTATACCCGAAGTTAAATATTCCAACTAATTGGGGATTTAAACTGTAACAAGATTTTAATACTTTGTTTAATAATTACACCAGGATGTCGACTAAGTGTAACCCAAGGTTTTAATATTTTGTTATCAATTATACCAAGTGTCCTTTGTACATAATTTCACCCCTGTTTTAATTATTCTAGTGGCTATTAATCCATTCCCGTGTCCGGTTAAATGAACGATTATTCGTACATATAAATACCCCGCCCATCGTGTCCGATCGAGTGTATATGGTAATTTATAGGGACGCCCAATTGTAAATCTTTATATTAACATTAACAAACTATCATTTAGTTAAACAAATATAAAGCCCATTAATAGCTCATAGTCTAATTTCCACAAGTGTCGTTCTTTTGTCCAAACCCCAATTATGGTACAAAGTCCAATTACCCAATTTTAGTAATTAGCCCAACATCATGATTACTTCGGCTCAAATAAGCATAATAATAACTTAGTTACGAGACATTAATTTAAAAAGGAGAACATAACTTACATTGAGTATTTATCGCGTAGTGTTACACGGACAGAATTTCGACTTCAAAAACCCGTAAAATAACCTTTACATAACCCGAACTAATCTAATATAACACTAATCTATACTATATATATATATTTATTATCTTATGGAGTATTATTATTATTATTTGTGTGTGTTTTAAAAACGAACGAAAACTGGCAAATTTATAGACCAGGCCTGATTCTGATCCTCATGCGACTCGCATGGGAAATAGCCTTCTGGCCATGCGACTCGCATGGCCACCAGAATCTAGCTCAATCATTTTTGTTTTCTTGTTCGTCGACATAATTTAAAATAAATATAAATATATAAATAATTAATATAATTATTTATATATTATATTTTATTCTTGTGCATAGTAGACTAGATATTTTTGGTCCGTTGCGTCGGGCGTTTCTTCTTGGCTCGGGTCCCGGTTCCGGATTTTCGGACGTCTTCGCGTATTATTTTATATCGTGTACTTTGCGTTCCGCAACTTGTACTCTTGTCATTTTTAGACGTTCTTCATCAATAATTTGAACCACTTTAATTGTATCTTTGTACATTTGAGCATTTTGGACCTTTCCGTCTTCAATTCTTCGTTTTCTCCTTTTGTCTTCGCACTTATTAAATATAAACGAATATTACTTGAATATGGAACAATTACAACTAAATAATTTACATATTGGGAGGATATTGCTACTAAATATATGTTCATTTGGAGCACTATCACTAAACACTCCCAACAGTGACATCATTCTTCCATATTTTTTATTTTTTCTAAAACCAAATAATTAAAATTATTTATATTATAAATTATAAATACTTATTAACATAAAACTTACATTTCATTAAAAATAAAAAACATTAGAAGAATTAAAATTTAAAACATTAGCAATAAATAAAATGCTACATAAATTAAAATAAAACACTACAAACTTACAATCAAACTACTTGTCCTCGTCCGAAAATGCCAATTCCTTAGCATATTTTTTTTAAGTGTCGCCCGAACCTCAATATCATTTCATATTCGTCGGGAGGAAAGTCACGTGACACTGGTATGGAAAGAAGCTTCAAACTTTTTAACATTGTTCTCGTCTCACTTTCTTTACAAAGATTTTCCATTCGATTCGCCACTAGTTGAGAAGCTTCGGCGGATGGGGCTATCTTTAGTCGTACTTCATCGGATGACATACAACTTGCAGCATCGGAAGAGTACGAATCCATTTGACTTTTAGCTCGACTTGGAGGACGTCGGATTGGGTCGTGATCCTTAAGTAGATTTTCAAATTGCGTTGGGTCGGAGTTCGTGCTTGTGTTCGGGTTGGAACTTCCCTCGGTTGTAACATTTATCGGTATATCATCGGCTTGTTTTCATTTGTTGGTAGCCGCTATGCCTTCACCTTGTAAAAACTTCGGGCATTCCCTTAAAACTCGCCACACATTCTCAAAAGCGTATTGTCAGCCCTTGGTTTGAATTTTGAATTGTCTATGGGCCGCGTTAATAATGTCTTCCCCCGCACAACCACTTTGCCACATCCCCTCGAGCTTTTAAAAAATTCCAATAAATATCTTAACATCCCTTTGAATTTTAGCCCATTTCTAACTTATTTGATACACATGTTTTTTCTCCGAACCTAGCGAATTATATTGTCTTCGGACATCAACCAAAATGAATTAAAAGTTTGATCGTTTTCTGCATCCGGATGTTCGAAAACGTACACATAACGCTCGGCTAAAATTTTAGTTTCCAAGTCGGACCAAACAACTTTCAGATACCTCACTTTCTTTCCTTTCGGAACATCTACAGGTTCGGGCTCGGGTTCTTCACCGGGTTCGACATGGCGTGGAGTTTCAGGAACTTCTTAGTCGTCCGATCGTCACGTAATGTTGGATAATAAGGCGTTTGTTGTTGAGATTGTTGTTGGTTCGGGTAGCGTGGATATTGTTGACTTTGTTGTTGGTTCGGAAAGTATGGATATTGTTGAGATTGTTGTTGGTTCGAGAGGTATTGTTGTTGTTGTTGTTGTTGTTGTTGTTGTTGTTGTTGTTGTTGTTATTGTTGTTGTTGTTGTTGTTGTGTGTCAACATTTGGAAACATACTCGCAAATGGATTAGCATTTGCATATCGCGAAAAACCGGTATTTTGTTGCGTTGTTCAAGTAACGTTTGCATCATATCTCGACCGACCGCATTTGGATCTTAAACTTGGGGCGTTGATTCGATTTGCCTTTATTTGAGGTTTTTTTGAAACTCATTTTTTGGTTTAAAGAAATTGAAAGTGTGTGTATAAAATGATTGAAATGAAAGAAATGGAGGTTAAAGTGTGTATATAAAATGATAATGTTGATATGTATATATATAGTGTAGAAAAGAAAAAAAAAAGAAAAAAAATTAATTTTTTGACCGTTGCTGCTGCATTTACATTTTTTTTTGACCGTTTGTCCGTCCACAATTCTGATCAGAATGCACGAGGAGAAGAACGTTAGCCTGGGCGAGATGGTGGGCAGGACCCTAAGCAGTCCGCGGCTATCGACGCCCTAAGAAAAATGACCATTTGTAACAATTTTTTACTAACTTATTATTTAATCATTAATAATGCTATTTAGTTATCAGTAAAGAAGTTGTCATTAAATTTAGTTACTATATGATATTAGTGACCAAACAAATGGTTACTATAGTGACCAACTTTAGTATCTTGGCCTCAGATAATGTTTTGTGATAGATAACATAAAATGACTAATCTATTTTTGTCACTAACTAAAATTAGTGATTAATGATCAAGAACTTTTGTCACTAAAAACTCATTTTTCTTGTAGAAATACCACCAATCACTTTATACAAAATGAGATTTAACCTTACTAATTTTATTCATGTGCGAAATCTACGTATTAATATATATATATATATATATATATATATATATATATATATATATATATATATATATATATATATATATATATATATATATATATATATATATATATATATAGGGGCAGGATCAATGGGGAAGTAACCAATCGGGGGAAAGCAAATTTTTTTTTTCGTTTTTTGAAAAAACTTTGTTCACGAACATTATAGATTGGATGGAAATAAGAACATTTAGAAAAGACACTTCGTGATGAATGTTATTATTTTGACGGGAAAACGATAGACAAAAATAACATTCAAGATAATATTGTTCGTGAAGAATGTTAACGTTTTTTTTTCATGTTTTGTGAAGTAAAATTTAGCCCGATTTAGAGTTTAGGGTTTAGGGTTTGGTGTTTTGGGTTTATTCCATAAACCCAAAACACCAAACCCTAAGCCCTAAACTCTAAACCGTTCGTATTAAAAACTCAATCTAAATCCTAAATCTAAACCCTAAATCTAAACCCTAAACCCTAAATTTCTAAACCCTAATATCTAAACCCTATAAACCCTAATATCTAAACCCTAATGACTAAAACCTCAACATACGCTCAAAAAACACGATAATTGTTATATATTACTTCTTCGAGCGTTTTCCCGCCATAATAATAACATTCATCACGAAGTGTCTTTTCTAAATGTTCTTATTTTCATCCAATCTATAATGTTCGTGAACAAAGTTTTTTCAAAAAACGAAAAAAAAAATATTTGCTTCCCCCCGATTGGTTACTTCCATCTTGATCCTACCAATATATATATATATATATATATATATATATATATATATATATATATATATATATATATGACAACGTACATATTTGACAATTTATGTGAAAATATCTTCACATGTTTATGTCATCTTATTAAAGTGCTCTCAACCAAGACATGTTTCCTCCCGAAGACTAGCCGACACATCAGCACTTCCTCACCATAATTAATCCGGGGACTAAACACTAACAACCGTGACATACTCCCTCAAATAAATTGGGACCTACTTATATTATTTAATTAAAGAATGTTTAAGTTTTAATAATACTAGTACAATGAATAAATACATATACTCTGTCCTCAAACATTTTACAAAAGAGCTAACACGACGACTAATAGGAGGACTAACACGAAGACTAACAGGAGGATTAGCCTCTGCCAATGGCGTCCTCCTGAGCCGGGGTGTGGACGGGGAGCAAGACAAAATCGATGGCAGCCTTACTCTATAATACACCGTGTAAAAGTTTGTAGTTAATTTTCACAACACCTTTATCTATGTGTTTGTGAAGGTTAATTACACTGTCACAATAAATAAATAAACTTTATTTTTTCCTCTGAATATTTAGTAGGTAATTAGGGAGTATATCGTGAGTTGTAATCACTTGCATCCATAAATTTGCTTGAAAACAAAGGGACCAATGAGAACGCGACATGTGGCGCGAAAATCACATGTGATTGAAAAAAAAAAATTCGAAAATTTTCTTTTTTATTGAAATTTTTTTTTTCGAAATTTTTTTTTTCGAAATTTTTTTTTCGAAATTTTTTTTTTCGACTTTTTTTTTTTAAAATCATATGTGATTATCATTGTCAATCACATGTGATTGTAAACCTAATCACATGTGATTGTAAACCCAATCACATGTGATTATGCATGGCAAATCCAATCACATGTGATTGTACAATTCAATCACATGTGATTGTGCAGGTAAATCACATGTGATTGTAAAAAAAAAAAAAATTTCAAAAAAAATTTAAAAAAAAAATTTCGAAAAAAAAATTTAAAAGTTTTTTTTCGAAAAAAATTTTTGAATTTTTTTTTTCAATCACATGTGATTTTCGCGACACATGTCGCGCTCTCATTGGTCCCTTGAATCTCAACTTAATTTATGGACTCAAATGAATATTCCTCAGTATATCGTTTACAAGAATTTAAACTTATTTTTTTAAAATTTTAACTTTTAGTAATATTTGAAACAATTTTTTTAAGAGGTTACATAAAAATAATCACTTGTTTTTTCACTAAGTTTTAGCTTTTAGTATTGTTTGCTACAAAATTTTAAAAGATTATGCAAAAAAATAAGTCCTGAAAAATAATCTTCTTATAGTAAGTTTTTTAATACTCCGTAGTTACTTGTAATAACTTTTAAAAATAAGCTAAAAACTCAAAAGAGGTTAAATTACATTATTACTTTTTATATATAAATTTTTGTTTTGTTAGCCATTATAGCTATATTTAATTAAAAAAATATATGCTTTAAAAATTGTACATAAAATGTACAATTTAGTTATTTGAGATAATTTTTCATAATGTATAAGTAGATAATACATGTTCTAACTTCTTAAGCATAACTTTAAGAGTTATGTTTGAAGAACTCATAATTTTTTCCCCTTATATGTTATTTATATCTTTAAGTTCTAGCTAGTTTATTAAGCGATTATAAAAAGTAAGCTTTATTTTTTAGCTTAATATATAAGCTCTACTAGTTGCTAGTTTCCTATTCCAGCTGCTTTCAATGTGTCGATCTAGGTCCTCTTAATTCTTTATGTAATCCTTTTTTTTTTTCTTGTTCTAGTTACTTGCAAGAAGCTAATGCGATTTTTTTTGGCAATATACAATTAGTAAAAATGTAAAATATGTAATGTAATATACGTGTTTGTTCTATAAGATCATATGTTTATACAGTATCTTTAAAATCCCCACATTTCATATACAGTGTTTTACAATTCTATCATTCTCTCTCAAGGTATTATTTTCTGTTCACAACATACCGAGTTTAATCATTTACATAGAGAAGAATACGGCTCATTTCAATCAAGAACCCGACCCGCTTTTTATGCATGCTAAGCTAGCTACCTAGCAGAGACAATGGTGTTGACTATATGCAGGTAAGTGTTTCAATCATGTTTTTTAATCTTCTATTCTATATATATCATTTACATTTATTATCCTTAGAGTATTAACCATTGTTTTATAAGTCTTGATCATTTGTATTACTTCATGCATTAACTAATGCTACTAATTTTTTAGCACTTTGTACCACTACACATGTAATTTTACATGAGTAATTAACATCATACTGAAAAACTCGACTTTAGAATTCATTTTATATATATGTCCAAGTAATAAATCAGAGATTCTTGATTATCAGACACTTTTTTGGATATGGTTTAAAAGTTGTAGGCGGACAAAAGACACAAGCTTTACATTCTAATTATACTACGAAGAATTATGTCTACATCATTGATCTCATTTTTAACAACTTTAAAAAAAAGAAAAGAAAAAAAAGACAGAAAAGATTGATTTTGGAGTGTCATTACCTAATACCCAAATAAAGACTAAATATCACAAGGTATGGTTCTAATTAATGCATGTTGATGCCCAAAAAATACTAATAATTCTGCAACTACTGTTCATCCTGGCCCTAATACTGGTTTTGTTACTTACTTTAGACAACTGAAAAATACCTAATTTTGGCTTCTAACTACTTTAAAAAAACCAAGACAAATTGTCAGGAAACAATTAAGCAACTTAACAAATTTGGATAACTACTATACAATTGTCATGTTCATACTATACAGCAGTTTATCATCAGGAACAAATGCATTGTATAATATACAAGAAAGATGCATATAACTAAAATGTTATGACAACCGTAAGGCGTTAGCGTATTATGCGTGGTGACCTGACTTCCTGTAAGAGAGGTCAGCGGTTCGACTTCTATGTGCTGAAAAAATATTTCCATTGTGGTTACCCGCCCATTTCATGAGTCTCGGAGGTTTTCGGACATTTGCGTTTGAGTCTCACCCGAGAGAGTTTTAGCACACGTGATGCCCGTATGGATTCGTGGGAGTTTTCTTTCGAGGAGCGGTAGGACTGTAATCTTCGTACCAGTGAAATGATCGGGTGGGTGGGCTTTGAATTTGTGTTCGGACCCTCGTCAGTGACTCCTTATCGTCGTTAAAAAATGTGTGATGATGCATGTTTTAGGTTTTAGTTTATTCAGTTGAGTTTGATCTTTGACCTATTGTCCACTTAATAAGTTCTTGCTATTGCTCAAGAACTTCATTTTAAGTATATTTTTGACATTTTGAGAAGAAAAAGAAATATGAGCAGTTTAAGCAAACACCATTAGTACTTCTTTTCGTGACAACCGATTAAATCAAAAGTTCGATATGATGACTAAATCACCATCACACAAACTCAAACCAAGCAAAAGTTACAGCGAATAAGTGCGGTATCACAGGGAATATCAGTATCAGGTTACTTGATAACCAAATTGTTCACCCACACAAGTTGCAATAATTAACTACATATATACCTTGATATTAAATTAATGTGAAGTTTTTAAACTGACTGGCTAGCTTTGACCTAAAAAAAGTTCAGAAATTTATACCTTCAAACTAACAAACCTAAACACACCATACTAAATCCTGAATCCGAATGTACTAGGTTCAAAATTCCAGTTTTATACCTAGGATCCTAATTAAGAATATGGTAGTTAATAAATTATCTTCAGAGCACATGTAATAGCTAGAGATATCAATGACAAAAATAGATGAAATCTGTTATGACCATTCACTTTCAGTACAAATGAGTAAGAAATTAACAGCGTGCAACGATCATATTATCGGGTTTCAATATGTACAAGCAAGAAGTTTTCTACACAAGAGCATTATTGCAAATCAAATTAAACAAAATTATACTAATCAACATGTTTATATCTACATTGCTGCAACAAAAGCATCAAAATCAGTTTATAACTGTACTAATTAGTCCGATCAACTTCCCAAAGGAAACGGTAAGAAATTAACAATGTACGAATAAAATGTGAAACTTGCATGATGGATCGATTTCATGAACCATTACATAACACTCAAATACATTAAAAATTATAATCAAAGGATAAAAATTAACTTACAAAAACAAAAATTATGAACTTACATCCTTATATGCAGTTTCGCTTCAAATTCAATTGAATATTTTGCACAGATCACTAGATCTGGCTGCTGGTTGATCAACAACATGCATACAGTATGATTAAATCCTGCAATTCATAAAAATTTCATTAATAATTAATCAACTAAAAAAAGGATTAGTAGATAATGTGAGACTATGTTCGAGTAATGTGTACCTCTTTAAGATCTTTATCAATGAATACTTCAATTCCCTTAAATTTGGGAGCTTGAATCTTTTGAGTCAATAGCAACAAAGTTTTGTTGTGAATTGTAGAGCAAAGAGTAAGGCTTCGGAACCTTTTGTTCGAAAAACGACTCCCCAATTTTGGGTTGATAATTACTTTGTGATTGAGCTTGATTTGATTGAAGATAGCAGTAATTATGATCATTACCAAGCATATTCTTCACATCGTTTTCGAGCTTTTTAATTCGTAATTTTTCGATTGTTCTTTCTCTAGCTCTTGCTCTTGCCTCTGCCCTTAATTGGAATCTATTTGCAACATTCACATGAAATACAGGTTTCTGTTTTTGGGTTGTTTTCTTCTTCTTTTTATAACCAGCATTGATGTTAACACATTTACCTACAACCTTCTTTTTTTCCCCCTTAACATCAACAAAATCTCCTTTTTCCATAAAAACTTGTTCACATTGATTTGAAAGAGATGAAGATGATGTGTGCTTCATTTCTTGAACCAATTCTTTAATTGCAGTCTTTGATTTTGTAAAAAGCCAATCAAGGGTTTTACTTGCTTTATCAAACCCTAATAAATCTTGAAGACCAAATAGTTTTTTTGAAATATCAATTGATAATCTCACCCTCCTATCTCTAGGACCTTGAGCTGTAAGGATCTTACTATGCCGATCTTTCTTCGAACCCGCAAATCGCTTTCGAGATGGAGAAGATGAAATCATTGATTCTGAAAGACTATTCACATGATTATGATTATGATTATGATTATGATTATAATCATGATTATGGTTGTTATCAGAGTTTTGAACATGAGGTGCTACTGGAGCATGATCAAAAGAACAATCACCAGTAATAAATGAATGATTATTATTGAAGTATACACCATCTTTATCTTGATTAAAAAAGATGCTAGAAGAAGAAAGGAAACAATTAGTGGATGAAGGAAAATTGTTTGAAGAGCTAAACATAATTAGAAACTCAAAAAAGTTTGAAACTTTTTAGCTAAAAAATAATTTAATTTAAGTAAAACCTAAAGATCAAAACACCCTTTAAAATTATTAATCTGTATAACAAAATGCATCTTGTTTAAAGCTACAAAAAAAAAATCTTGATCATTTAAGGCAGTGAATCTTTACTGTTAACTAGGACAAATGCAGATATTTAGGGCATAATTAAGTGTAACTACTGGGCACTATATCTAAAAAAAGAAGGGTTATTTTATGGAAAAAAAATAGAGTGAGCCTGTACCTTCATATATGCAAGACTATAGATTATAGACCTACTTTTTCTTTTGAAAAGAAAATAAATATAAATAAAAATAAAGAGGAAACAAACAAAAACAGTAATAGTTTATTAAGGGGAAATCTAATCGGAAGCCATCAGTCTTTATTTTTTCGCCTATGGTCAAAGCCGTTGGTTTATTCGTATGAAGAAAATCGTCCATCTAGGGTTTATATGCATATAGCTTTTTATATAGAGAAACTGTACGTGCATGTATTACCCCGTATTATTTCATCTCACATACACTCTCCTCAGACAAAACACACAATTTAAAAAAAAAACTGATTACGTTTTTGTTAACTTTGCAGTCTTATTCTTTGCTTTTTATTCATCTTTTTATCTTATATTTATAAAGTAAGTACATAAAAGAACTTTATCACATTATTTTTTTCTATTTATGAAAATTGACAATTAATTTGAGACGTTTCAAAAAAAAATACTGGAATATAGAATTGAAACGGATGAAGTAGTTAATTTAAAATAACATGTATCAAAAGTGTCATTTGACTTAACATTTCAATTATAAAGTTAAAGGTTCAAATTTTGTAGTGAATATATTTAAATTATTATACCCCCTCTATCTCATTTCAATAATCCACTTTTTTTTTTTTTGGGGATAAAGGGTTTAATCCTCTTTTATTTTCCAAAGTCTTTTGTATTAAACTTTGACTCAAAATATTTTTGTTTGTGTTATATATTATTCGATGAAATTTATATGAATGAATTAATGTTTAAATGTTTTTTCATTAGTATAATTTTCATCAAATAATATATAACACAAATAAAGTTATATTAGGTCAAAGTGGAGCAAAAAAGACCTTAAAGTCAAAACTGGACTATTGAAATGAGACGGAAGGAGTATATTCATGTATATTCGTATTTTAATAATATTCAAAATAATATTGTAAGTTTTTTTGAACGGTAATTTTGGCATCGAATTCTCTCATTTGCCACCCACATACCGGTTAGGAAGTCCATTAAGAAGAAACTCCTCGCATTCATCGCACAAAGCGTACCTGGATTGTTTTAGGTTAACTACTTGGCCCGCACAGAGTGAAGGATACGAGAAGCACAACTTTGAAGATCCTGCTTTCAGGATTTGAACCTGCACCTAATATTGTATTATAATATTATTGGAGAAAATAATATTGTATTATAATTATATTTTGTAGAATTTAGTAAAATTATTTTACTTTTTAATATTATATTAATGTATATGTATATGTATATATGAGTATAATTTAAATAAATATATATACATATACATTATGATAAAAATCAAGGTTGAGTTTTTAGATGACCAAAAACTATATACTATATATAAATTTGCAAAAGTACAAGATGTTAGAATCTGACATTTAACCCACGTTCTATTAATGAATATGATGAGTGAAATTAAATCCGCAATGCTAAATCGATGTTATTTGATGGTCGACTTATCATAATTAAATCGGTGCTTAGTAGTTTTCCTTTGTACGCCTTTTCTTTATTCCGTGCTCCAATGTATATTCTAAACGTGCTAGAAGGTATGAGATGTAAATTTTTTTAGGGTGAATCGGGTGAAAATTCAAAAATCTTATGGGTCGAATGAGTTAATGTACTTTTACCATATGAGGGTGGAGGGGGTTAAACATCGGGTCCCTTAAAGTCAAAAATTTGACTTTGTTGAAAAGATGGTGGTGATAATACTTCTTGGCTAAAAATTATAAAAAGTTTGTATGGGAGGGATGGGTGTTATTGTATATATTGTATTAATATATCCTTAATTACATCATCCAACAATCTCTTACTTGAAAGATAATTCAAACAAACTCAACCTTCGTCAATCCATTAATTCAACAAAGTAACCAAGAACGTTAAACCACCATTTATACCACCAAACACCATTTGGGACACGCACACTCCTATCACATTCGTCGGATAAGCAAATTTTCAATACAAGGTCTTCAACACTTCTTGTTATAATCAAAATATCAACTCTCTAACTCTCTAGTCGGTCGTCTTTTCTCATCAATTCATGGGAAGACCGGTTGAGGCTATGCAAACCCTCAACTTTTCCGTCGTCACTACCATAGTAAGCATATCGGCATGATTCTTCGTACCAAGGACTTTTGCCAAAACTAAAGTAACATCAGTTATAAGTTCATGAATAAAATGATACCTTAGCTTGATGTGATTCACACGACTATGAAACACTGGATTCTTCCTAGGATGAACCGCAATTTGATTGTCACAATATAAGACGCTTTTGTCTTGCCTTTTCCACAATTCAGCCAATAAATTTTTCAACCAAACTAACTCTTTAGTGGCTTTCGTCGCGGCCATATATTCGGATTCGATAGTAGATAAAGCATGTAACAACCCAAACCAAACCACGAACGACCCGCGTTAAAATCTCAAAATAAAATTTTTTTTTTTTTGCTGGGACAGCATATGGCGCGGCGCGCCATATGGACGCGCGGCGCGCCAATCTGGTCTGTCCCAAAAGTCATGAAATGCGAAAAAGATCGGCCACTTCCCGACATAATTAGACAATACGCTTTTAACAACATATTCAAACATGTAAAACTAACACAATTCAAACATAAAATAAGTTTTACAAAGCGGGGCCCATTTTGGCCGTTTTACGAGTTTATTACATAACGTGAGTTACGACCACCAAAAAGTTTAAGTACCAAACGACACGATGAGCATGGTGTTTGGGATTAAACTACCCAAGTCATGGTCAAACTCCAAAAGCTAACACATCCAAGAGGCGTCCCTTAACAAGCGGGATCTCTAATCCAACCGTATGCCCTTACCCTTATCCACGCCGGAACCTATAAAATGGTAAACAACGAGAGGGTAAGCTAACGCTTAGTGAGTAGAATAAATATATACATGCATATAAGACTTACCTACTCGCATCCACGATATCATATAACACGTACAAACGCGTAACGCCTCAATAAACAAGCTAGTACCATCAAATCGTACAACTAGCAACATCAATAGCATAATATTCATAATAATAATTTAATGCTAATGTCAACAACTATAAACTATGGTTAACCAATATCTTCGCAAGGGAATGACTTCGCGAAACAAGTCATCGATGTTCATAACAACCGTTAGCTCCCAAAAACGGCTATGGTATGCTAACCCCCGAGGTGTTCCAAACACGGCAATGGCATCACCCCCAAGTGTTCCCAAAAATGGCTATGGCATCACTTGATTAACGTGTGAGTAAAACACGGCTATTACTCACAATCATGTACACAAACACGGCTATGTGCACAATAACTCGGATAATAATGTGGGAGTAAAACACGGCTATTACTCGCCACTATATGCACAAACACGGCTATGTGCATAAATATAAAACATGGACAAAACGGCTATGTCTCACAACTACGGTCACAAAACGGCTATGTGACACCATTAATAAGGCACGTAAATCATATACATACATATATAGATTTTCCACTCACCTCAAAGTCTTGATGAGAGATAGACAAGCTCGGAAATCTTCAATGTAACGTACCTATTACATTATACATAATATCAATCACAAACTTAAGTTGGTCAACCAACTCAAACTCCATTATATAGTCATTTTGACCCATGGTGCAATCTCGACCCACTTGCACCCTTAACCTTAATATTTGGGTCAATCATAACCAAAACCCTAACATTTGCCAAATTAGGTCTTAAAACACTTTTCAACACAAGGTCTATGCATCTTAAACATACACTAACTATCTTAGGTCCATTATGACCCATTTGACCACTTAAAAGTCAATACACCCATTTCGGGTCATCCACTAACCCACTTAACACCCATTTACATATATATAAGTGTGCTAGTACTTTAACTAACCAATTTAGGCACATAAACATAGTTTACTACTTTGAAAACCCTAGTTAATCATCTTTGGGTCTACATGACCAAAATTAACCCAAAACACCCAAATTCACTAACAAATGGGTCTTAGTGTTCATTACCTACACAAACCCTAACTCTTAAACAATTAAAACAAGGAAATTAGGTTTAGGGCTTACCACAACTATCAAAACGTAGTAAATGAGGAGATGAACAACTTTAGTGCTTGCACTTTGACCCGATTCGAGTTTCTTCTTCCTTAATTTGAGCTCTCTCACTCTAGAATCTAACTCTCTCTCTAGAATTGATTGGAAGATGATAAGGTGGGTGAATATGGAGTAAATGACACCCCAAATAACTGATCCAAGCCTTAAAGTCGGACCTTAAGTGGTTTTACCAAAATGCCCTTAAAATATCTAATTTAAAAAGAAAAAGGAATCTGTCAGCCCGTAATGGCGCGGCGCGCCATAAGGCCGCGCGGCGCGCCAAATGCCCAGTTCAGCTTCTTTTGCCTTTTAATTATATACAACGTAAACCCCACAACTTGAATCACTTATTCACACATATGTACTATGAAATATTTGGGTCTTACAACTCTCCCCTACTTAATTCGGAGCGCGTCCTCGCGATCCACGCCGCATGACAAGAGGGAAGATAAACCAACACGAATTCTTCGGGTTCCCAAGTAAACTCGGAACCTTTACACCGACGCCATTGAACCTTAAAAGTTCTCACCTCCTTGTTACGCAACATTTTCACTTTCTCATCAAGTATAGCAATCGGCTCTTCAACATACTCCAACTTATTGTTCAGCTCAATTTCGTCTATTGGCATCCATGAAGAATCATCCGCAAGACACTTACGGAGATGGGAAACATGAAACATGTTATGGATCCCCGCAAGCTCTTCGGGTAATTCCAATCGATATGCAACTTCACCAACACGAGCTAAAACCTTGAATGGCCCAATAAACCGAGGAGCTAACTTTCCCCGTTTTCGAAATCGAATAATACCCTTCCATGGCGAAACCTTAAGCATTACCATGTCGCCTTCTTGAAATTCGATCGTTCGTCTACGCTTTTTGGCATACGACTTTTGTCTATCTTGAGCCTTTTTCAAATGCTCTCGAATCGTAACAATCTTGCTATTTGTTTCCAAAACTAAATCGGTGCTCCCGATTTCCTTTTGTCCCACTTCACCCCAACAAATCGGAGTTCGACACCTCCGCCCATAAAGCATCTCGTAAGGTGGCATCCCAATACTAGTGTGATAACTATTATTGTACGAGAATTCCACCAAAGGCAAGTGCTCATCCCAACTACCACCGAAATCAATAATACACGCTCGTAACATATCCTTCAATGTTTGGTTCGTACGTTCAGTTTGACCGTCCGTTTGAGGATGATACGCCGTGCTCAATTTCAATTGTGTTCCCATATCTTCATGAAACTTTTCCCAAAACCGAGATGTAAAAGGGGTATCTCGATCCGAAATAATAGATATAGGAACTCCGTGTCGAGAGACGACTTCCTTGATAAACAACTTAGCCAAAGTCTCTGACGATATCGCTTCCTTAATGGGAAGAAACAATGCACTTTTCGTCAATCGGTCAACTATCACCCAAATTGAATCAAATTGGGTTCTCGCCGTTTTAGGTAACTTTGTGATGAAATCCATGGTAATGTGCTCCCATTTCCATTTTGGGATTTCTAACGGTTGTAACTTACCATACGGCTTTTGGTGCTCAGCCTTAACTTGCAAACACGTGACGCATTGCTCAACATAATTTACAACATCATGTTTCATGCCCGGCCACCAATAATCCTTCCTCAAATCAAGATACATCTTCGTTGCGCCCGGATGAATGGAATACCTCGACTTATGTGCTTCATCAAGTAGCACTTGTCGATACTCACCCACCTTAGGCACCCACACTCTTCCTTGAAAGGACAACAAACCACGCGAACCCATAGTAATGAATTTCGATTGCCCCACAATTCGCTCCGCATGCTTGTTGTGAACGTAAGCCTCTATTTGAATCACACCAAGTTTTTCAAGAAAATCGTTAGTAATAATCATACGTAACAATCCCAATCGTAACGCCGGGTGATGACTCTTTCGACTTAATGCATCCGCGACCACATTCGCCTTGCCCGGATGATAAAGTATTTCACAATCATAATCTTTCACTACATCCATCCACCTACGCTGACGATAATTTAAATCTCGTTGATTAAAGAGGTGTTTCAAACTCTTATGATCTGAATAAATCGTACTCTTGACACCATACAAGTAATGGCGCCAAATTTTCAACGCATGCACAACCTCCGCCAACTCAAGATCATGAGTCGGATATCTCGTTTCGTGTTCCTTTAGTTGTCGAGAGGCATAAGCGATGACTTTACCTCTTTGCATTAGAACACACCCGAGCGCATTTAACGAAGCATCACAATAAACCGTCATGTCTTCCACTCCTTCCGGCAACACTAACACCGGAGCTTGACACAATTTCTCTTTTAGCAATTGAAAAGCAATTTCTTGCTCGTTCTCCCAAGTGAATCTCGCGTTCTTCCTCGTCAATTTCGCAACGAAGAAGCGATCTTAGAAAAGTCTTGGATAAACCGTCGATAATAACCGGCCAATCCGAGAAAACTTCGGACTTCCGTAGGCGTAGTCGGTTGTCTCCAACTCTTCACCGTCTCAATCTTCCCCGGATCTACTTGAATGCCGTCTTTGTTCACAATGTGGCCAAGGAATTGAACCTCCCTTAGCCAAAATTCGCATTTGGAGAACTTAGCATACAACTTTTCCTTTCGTAACGTCTTCAATACTTCATGCAAATGACGTTCATGTTCGTTCATACTTTTCGAGTAGACTAGTATGTCGTCAATGAACACAATTACCGACTTGTCCAACATAGGTTGGCACACTCGGTTCATAAGATCCATGAATGTCGCCGGTGCATTCGTAAAACCGAAAGGCATAACTACAAACTCAAAATGCCCATAACGCATCCGAAAAGCCATTTTCTCGATGTCTTCCTCACGGACCCGCATTTGGTGATAGCCGGATCGTAGGTCGATTTTAGAGAAATAAGTTGCACCTTGGAGTTGGTCAAACAAATCGTCAATCTGAGGTAATGGATAACGATTCTTGAGCGTCACTTTATTCAACTCCCGATAATCGATGCACATCCGCATACTACCATCCTTCTTCTTTACGAATAAAATCGGAGCGCCCCATGGCGAAGCACTCGGTCGGATAAAACCCTTTTCAAGCAACTCTTGGGTTTGATTTAACAATTCTTGCATTTCCGTCAGCGCTAAACGATAAGGAGTTTTAGCAATGGGGGTAGCCCCCGGAACCAACTCAATGCGAAATTCAACTTGTCTTTCTACCGGAACACCCGGTAACTCGTCCGTAAAAACGTCTTCGAATTCACTAACCACTAGAATTTCACGAATGGGTGGTGACTCATCACGAGTATCAACAACATGGGCAAGAAAAGCCATGCCACCACTATCGAGGAGACGACGTGCCCGTACAAAAGTGCATATCGGCACAAGTCTTCTACGCTTATCACCGTGAATAATTAACTCTCCCCCACTTGGGGTCTTCACACGAATAAATTTTTCATGGCATGCAATATCGGCTCTATTATGATCGAGCCAATCCATACCCATAACAATATCAAAATCGCCCAAAGTCATTGGAATGAGATCTATCTTAAAGTTTTCAGCACCAAACACAACATCACAATTTTTGCACACATCGACCACTAGCACTGTCTTGCCATCCGCTATTTCGACTTCTACCGAATGACTTAACTTTGCTAACGGTCTATTAAGTTTAGGCACAAATTTAGGAGACACAAACGACAAATTTGCACCACTATCGAAGAGAATCCTTGCCGGATTAGAATTAACCATGAAAGTACCTGAGACAACTTCGTTCGATTGTTTGGCTTCTGAAATGTCCCGTTCTTATTGATTAAAAACGTTCCATATTAATTGATTTCGTTGCGAGGTTTTGACCTCTATATGAGACGTTTTTCAAAGACTGCATTCATTTTTAAAACAAACCATAACCTTTATTTCATAGATAAAGGTTTTAAAAAGCTTTACGTAGATTATCAAATAATGATAATCTAAAATATCCTGTTTACACACGACCATTACATAATGGTTTACAATACAAATATGTTACAACAAAATAAGTTTCTTGAATGCAGTTTTTACACAATATCATACAAGCATGGACTCCAAATCTCGTCCTTATTTAAGTATGCGACAGCGGAAGCTCTTAATAATCACCTGAGAATAAACATGCTTAAAACGTCAACAAAAATGTTGGTGAGTTATAGGTTTAACCTATATATATCAAATCATAATAATAGACCACAAGATTTCATATTTCAATACACATCCCATACATAGAGATAAAAATCATTCATATGGTGAACACCTGGTAACCGACATTAACAAGACGCATATATAAGAATATCCCCATCATTCCGGGACACCCTTCGGATATGATATAAATTTCGAAGTACTAAAGCATCCGGTACTTTGGATGGGGTTTGTTAAGCCCAATAGATCTATCTTTAGGATTCGCGTCAATTAGGGTGTCTGTTCCCTAATTCTTAGATTACCAGACTTAATAAAAAGGGGCATATTCGATTTTGATAATTCAACCATAGAATGTAGTTTCACGTACTTGTGTCTATTTTGTAAATCATTTATAAAACCTGCATGTATTCTCATCCCAAAAATATTAGATTTTAAAAGTGGGACTATAACTCACTTTCAAAGATTTTTACTTCATCTGGAAGTAAGACTTGGCCAATAGTTGATTCACAAACCTATAACAATATATACATATATATCAAAGTATGTTCAAAATATATTTACAAAACTTTTAATACATTTTGATGTTTTAAGTTTATTAAGTCAGCTGTCCTCGTTAGTAACCTACAACTAGTTGTCCACAGTTAGATGTACAGAAATAAATCGATAAATATTATCTTGAATCAATCCACGACCCAGTGTATACGTATCTCAGTATTGATCACAACTCAAACTATATATATTTTGGAATCAACCTCAACCCTGTATAGCTAACTCCAACATTCACATATAGAGTGTCTATGGTTGTTCCGAAATATATATAGATGTGTCGACATGATAGGTCAAAACATTGTATACGTGTCTATGGTATCTCAAGATTACATAATATACAATACAAGTTGATTAAGTTATGGTTGGAATAGATTTGTTACCAATTTTCACGTAGCTAAAATGAGAAAAATTATCCAATCTTGTTTTATCCATAACTTCTTCATTTTAAATCCGTTTTGAGTGAATCAAATTGCTATGGTTTCATATTGAACTCTATTTTATGAATCTAAACAGAAAAAGTATAGGTTTATAGTCGGAAAAATAAGTTACAAGTCATTTTTGTAAAGGTAGTCATTTCAGTCGAAAGAACGACGTCTAGATGACCATTTTAGAAAACATACTTCCACTTTGAGTTTAACCATAATTTTTGGATATAGTTTCATGTTCATAAAAACAATCATTTTTTCAGAATAACAACTTTTAAATCAAAGTTTATCATAGTTTTTAATTAACTAACCCAAAACAGCCCGCGGTGTTACTACGACGGCGTAAATCCGGTTTTACGGTGTTTTTCGTGTTTCCAGGTTTTAAATCATTAAGTTAGCATATCATATAGATATAGAACATGTGTTTAGTTAATTTTAAAAGTCAAGTTAGAAGGATTAACTTTTGTTTGCGAACAAGTTTAGAATTAACTAAACTATGTTCTAGTGATTACAAGTTTAAACCTTCAAATAAGATAGCTTTATATGTATGAATCGAATGATGTTATGAACATCATTACTACCTCAAGTTCCTTGGATAAACCTACTGGAAATGAGAAAAATAGATCTAGCTTCAAAGGATCCTTGGATGGCTCGAAGTTCTTGAAGCAGAATCATGACACGAAAACAAGTTCAAGTAAGATCATCACTTGAAATAAGATTGTTATAGTTATAGAAATTGAACCAAAGTTTGAATATGATTATTACCTTGTATTAGAATGATAACCTACTGTAAGAAACAAAGATTTCTTGAGGTTGGATGATCACCTTACAAGATTGGAAGTGAGCTAGCAAACTTGAAAGTATTCTTGATTTTATGTAACTAGAACTTGTAGAATATATGAAGAACACTTAGAACTTGAAGATAGAACTTGAGAGAGATCAATTAGATGAAGAAAATTGAAGAATGAAAGTGTTTGTAGGTGTTTTTGGTCGTTGGTGTATGGATTAGATATAAAGGATATGTAATTTTGTTTTCATGTAAATAAGTCATGAATGATTACTCATATTTTTGTAATTTTATGAGATATTTCATGCTAGTTACCAAATGATGGTTCCCACATGTGTTAGGTGACTCACATAGGCTGCTAAGAGCTGATCATTGGAGTGTATATATCAATAGTACATACATCTAAAAGCTGTGTATTGTACGAGTACGAATACGGGTGCATACGAGTAGAATTGTTGATGAAACTGAACGAGGATGTAATTGTAAGAATTTTTGTTAAGTAGAAGTATTTTGATAAGTGTATTGAAGTCTTTCAAAAGTGTATAAATACATATTAAAACACTACATGTATATACATTTTAACTGAGTCGTTAAGTCATCGTTAGTCGTTACATGTAAGTGTTGTTTTGAAACCTTTAGGTTAACGATCTTGTTAAATGTTGTTAACCCAATGTTTATAATATCAAATGAGATTTTAAATTATTATATTATCATGATATTATCATGTATGAATATCTCTTAATATGATATATATATACACATTAAAATTAAATGTCTTTACAACGATAATCGTTACATATATGTCTCGTTTAAAAATCATTAAGTTAGTAGTCTTGTTTTTACATATGTAGTTCATTGTTAATATACTTAATGATATGTTTACTTATCATAGTATCATGTTAACTATATAAATATCCATATATATGTCATCATATAGTTTTTACAAGTTTTAACGTTCGTGAATCACCGGTCAACTTGGGTGGTCAATTGTCTATATGAAACATATTTCAATTAATCAAGTCTTAACAAGTTTGATTGCTTAACATGTTGGAAATATTTAATCATGTAAATATCAATCTCAATTAATATATATAAACATGGAAAAGTTCGGGTCACTACAGTACCTTCCCGTTAAATAAATTTCGTCCCGAAATTTTAAGCTGTTGAAGGTGTTGACGAATCTTCTGGAAATAGATGCGGGTATTTCTTCTTCATCTGATCTTCATGCTCCCAGGTGAACTCGGGTCCTCTACGAGCATTCCATCGAACCTTAACAATTGGTATCTTGTTTTGCTTAAGTCTTTTAACCTCACGATCCATTATTTCGACGGGTTCTTCGATGAATTGAAGTTTTTCGTTGATTTGGATTTCATCTAACGGAATAGTGAGATCTTCTTTAGCAAAACATTTCTTCAAATTCGAGACGTGGAAAGTGTTATGTACAGCCGCGAGTTGTTGAGGTAACTCAAGTCGGTAAGCTACTGGTCCGACACGATCAATAATCTTGAATGGTCCAATATACCTTGGATTTAATTTCCCTCGTTTACCAAATCGAACAACGCCTTTCCAAGGTGCAACTTTAAGCATGACCATCTCTCCAATTTCAAATTCTATATCTTTTCTTTTAATGTCAGCGTAGCTCTTTTGTCGACTTTGGGTGGTTTTCAACCGTTGTTGAATTTGGATGATCTTCTCGGTAGTTTCTTGTATAATCTCCGGACCCGTAATCTGTCTATCCCCCACTTCACTCCAACAAATCGGAGACCTGCACTTTCTACCATAAAGTGCTTCAAACGGCGCCATCTCAATGCTTGAATGGTAGCTGTTGTTGTAGGAAAATTCTGCTAATGGTAGATGTCGATCCCAACTATTTCCGAAATCAATAACACATGCTCGTAGCATGTCTTCAAGCGTTTGTATCGTCCTTTCGCTCTGCCCATCAGTTTGTGGATGATAGGCAGTACTCATGTCTAGACGAGTTCCTAATGCTTGCTGTAATGTCTGCCAGAATCTTGAAATAAATCTGCCATCCCTATCAGAGATAATAGAGATTGGTATTCCATGTCTGGAGATGAATTCCTTCAAATACAGTCGTGCTAACTTCTCCATCTTGTCATCTTCTCTTATTGGCAGGAAGTGTGCTGATTTGGTGAGACGATCAACTATTACCCAAATAGTATCAAAACCACTTGCAGTCCTTGGCAATTTAGTGATGAAATCTATGGTAATGTTTTCCCATTTCCATTCCGGGATTTCGGGTTGTTGAAGTAGACCTGATGGTTTCTGATGCTCAGCTTTAACCTTAGAACACGTCAAACATTCTCCTACGTATTTAGCAACATCGGCTTTCATACCCGGCCACCAAAAATGTTTCTTGAGATCCTTGTACATCTTCCCCGTTCCAGGATGTATTGAGTATCTGGTTTTATGAGCTTCTCTAAGTACCATTTCTCTCATATCTCCAAATTTTGGTACCCAAATCCTTTCAGCCCTATACCGGGTTCCGTCTTCCCGAATATTAAGATGCTGCTCCGATCCTTTGGGTATTTCATCCTTTAAATTTCCCTCTTTTAAAACTCCTTGTTGCGCCTCCTTTATTTGAGTAGTAAGGTTATTATGAATCATTATATTCATAGATTTTACTCGAATGGGTTCTCTGTCCTTCCTGCTCAAGGCATCGGCTACCACATTTGCCTTCCCCGGGTGGTAACGAATCTCAAAGTCGTAATCATTCAACAATTCAATCCACCTACGCTGCCTCATATTCAGTTGTTTCTGATTAAATATGTGTTGAAGACTTTTGTGGTCGGTATATATAATACTTTTGACCCCATATAAGTAGTGCCTCCAAGTCTTTAATGCAAAAATAACCGCGCCTAATTCCAAATCATGCGTCGTATAATTTTGTTCGTGAATCTTCAATTGTCTAGACGCATAAGCAATCACCTTCGTTCGTTGCATTAATACACAACCGAGACCTTGCTTTGATGCGTCACAATAAATCACAAAATCATCATTCCCTTCAGGCAATGACAATATAGGTGCCGTAGTTAGCTTTTTCTTCAATAACTGAAACGCTTTCTCTTGTTCATCATTCCATTCAAATTTCTTCCCTTTATACGTTAATGCAGTCAAGGGTTTTGCTATTCTGAAAAAGTCTTGGATGAACCTTCTGTAGTAACCAGCTAGTCCTAAAAACTGGCGTATGTGTTTCGGAGTTTTCGGGGTTTCCCACTTTTCAACCGTTTCTATCTTTGCCGGATCCACCTTAATACCTTCTTTGTTCACTATGTGACCGAGGAATTGAACTTCTTCCAACCAAAATGCACACTTTGAAAACTTAGCGTACAATTCTTCCTTCCTCAATACTTCTAACACCTTTCTCAAATGTTCACCGTGTTCTTGGTCATTCTTTGAGTAAATAAGTATGTCATCAATGAAAACAATGACAAACTTGTCAAGGTATGGTCCACACACTCGGTTCATAAGGTCCATGAACACAGCTGGTGCATTAGTTAAACCAAACGGCATGACCATAAACTCATAATGACCGTAACGTGTTCTGAAAGCAGTCTTTGGAATATCATCTTCTTTCACCCGCATTTGATGATACCCGGAACGTAAGTCAATCTTTGAATAAACAGACGAGCCTTGTAGTTGATCAAATAAGTCGTCGATTCTCGGTAGTGGGTAGCGGTTCTTGATGGTAAGTTTGTTCAACTCTCGGTAGTCGATACACAACCTGAATGTACCATCTTTCTTCTTGACAAACAAAACAGAAGCTCCCCACGGTGATGTGCTTGGTCGAATGAAACCACGCTCTAAAAGTTCTTGTAATTGGCTTTGCAGTTCTTTCATCTCGCTGGGTGCGAGTCTATAAGGAGCACGAGCTATTGGTGCAGCTCCTGGTACAAGATCTATTTGAAATTCAACGGATCGATGTGGGGGTAGTCCCGGTAATTCTTTCGGAAATACATCGGGAAATTCTTTTGCAATGGGAACATCATTGATGCTCTTTTCTTCAGTTTGTACTTTCTCGACGTGTGCTAGAATAGCATAGCAACCTTTTCTTATTAGTTTTTGTGCCTTCAAATTACTAATAAGATGTAGCTTCGTGTTGCCCTTTTCTCCGTACACCATTAAGGGTTTTCCTTTTTCTCGTATAATGCAAATTGCATTTTTGTAACAAACGATCTCTGCTTTCACTTCTTTCAACCAGTCCATACCGATTATCACATCAAAACTCCCTAACTCTACTGGTATCAAATCAATCTTAAATGTTTCGCTAACCAGTTTAATTTCTCGATTCCGACATATATTATCTGCTGAAATTAATTTACCATTTGCTAATTCGAGTAAAAATTTACTATCCAAAGGCGTCAATGGACAACTTAATTTAGCACAAAAATCTCTACTCATATAGCTTCTATCCGCACCCGAATCAAATAAAACGTAAGCAGATTTATTGTCAATAAGAAACGTACCCGTAACAAGCTCCGGGTCTTCCTGTGCCTTTGCCGCATTAATATTGAAAACTCTTCCGCGGCCTTGTCCATTCGTGTTCTCCTGGTTCGGGCAATTTCTAATAATGTGTCCCGGATTTCCACATTTATAACAAACTACATTGGCATAACTTGCTCCGACACTACTTGCTCCGCCATTACTCGTTCCGACACCATTTGTTCCTTTCGTTCTATTAACCCCTGGTCCGTAGACCTCACACTTCGCCACGCTATGACCATTTCTTTTACACTTGTTGCAAAATTTGGTGCAGAACCCCGAGTGATACTTTTCACACCTTTGGCATAGCTGCTTCTGATTGTTGTTGTTGTTGTTGCGGTTATTATTGTTGTTGGGATGATTGTTGTAGTTGTTGTTGTTGTTGTTGTTGTTGTTGTTGTTGTTGTTGTTGTTGTTGTTAGGCCATTTGTTGTAGTTGCGTTTGATGTTGCGATTGTTGGGATAATTGTTGCGATTATTGTTGTAATTGCTGTTGTTGTTGTATTGGTGATTCTTATCACCATTTTCCTCCCACTTTCTTTTGACTTGCTTCATATTGGCCTCTTCAGCAGTCTGTTCTTTAATTCTTTCTTCAATCTGGTTCACTAGTTTGTGAGCCATTCTACATGCCTGTTGTATGGAGGCGGGCTCGTGTGAACTTATATCTTCTTGGATTCTTTCCGGTAATCCTTTCACAAACGCGTCGATCTTCTCTTCCTCATCTTCGAATGCTCCCGGACACAATAGGCACAATTCTGTGAATCGTCTTTCGTACGTGGTAATATCAAATCCTTGGGTTCGTAACCCTCTAAGTTCTGTCTTGAGCTTATTGACCTCGGTTCTGTGACGGTACTTCTCTTTCATCAAATGCTTGAATGCTGACCACGGTAGTGCGTACGCATCGTCTTGTCCCACTTGCTCTAGATAGGTATTCCACCATGTTAACGCAGAACCTGTGAAGGTATGCGTAGCGTACTTTACTTTGTCCTCTTCAGTACACTTACTTATGGCAAACACCGATTCGACCTTCTCGGTCCACCGTTTCAATCCGATCGGTCCTTCGGTTCCATCAAATTCCAAAGGTTTGCAGGCAGTGAATTCTTTGTAGGTGCATCCTACACGATTTCCTGTACTGCTAGATCCAAGGTTATTGTTGGTATGTAGCGCAGCCTGTACTGCGGCTATGTTTGAAGCTAGAAAAGTACGGAATTCCTCTTCATTCATATTCACGGTGTGTCGAGTAGTCGGTGCCATTTCCTTCAAAATAGTCAAATGGAACAAGTTAATCATACAGCATATTAAGAGTAGTTAATAGTATTTCGTAGCATAGTATGAACTCATTTATAAAAGCTTTTGTCTTCATATTAGCGTTTTATAAGTTTAAATTCGGGTAGTACCTACCCGTTAAGTTCATACTTAGTAGCTAATATACAATTCAACTACTACAATTCTATATGAAAAACTGATTATAATAATATTTCGCGTTCAAACTTTTATACAATATTTTACAAACTTACAATACTGCTTATTTTACATAAAGCATGATATATAGCACACAATAACTTTGATACAAGATAGTTGTGAAGATAATTCTAGCTAGTACACAAGTCGTTCAGCAAAGACAATAAAGACACGTAATTCATACGTCCAGAAACAAGTCATGCATTCTGGTTTTACTAGGACTACTTCCCATCCTTGGTCTTGTGGAACATAACCGTTATGGGCGTTGATAAGACAGCGTGTTGTAACATCGTCAAAGGGACGAGGATTACGTAATGTCCAACAGTCCCGTAACAATCTAAAAACCTCATTTCTTACCCCAATTACCGACTCCGTCACTTGTGGGAACGTTTTGTTTAATAGTTGTAGGCCGATGTTCTTGTTCTCACTTTGGTGAGAAGCGAACATTACTAATCCGTAAGCATAACATGCTTCTTTATGTTGCATGTTAGCCGCTTTTTCTAAATCACGAAGTCCAATATTCGGATATATTGAGTCAAAATAATTTCTTAACCCATTGCGTAAAATAGCATTTGGGTTCCCCGCAATATATGCGTCAAAGTAAACACATCGTAACTTATGGATTTCCCAATGTGATATCCCCCATCTATCGAACGAAAGCCTTTTATAAACCAAGGCATTCTTGGAACGTTCTTTGAAAGTCTTACAAACTGATCTCGCCTTAAATAGTTGTGCCGAAGAATTCTGACCGACTCTAGACAAGATTTCATCAATCATGTCTCCGGGTAGGTCTCTTAAAATATTGGGTTGTCTATCCATTTTGTGTTTTTATACTGTAAAATAGACAAGAGTTAGATTCATAAAAGAAAATACTTATTAATACAAGCAATTTTTACATATATCATAAAGCATAAGCACACTATATTACTTATATTACACCACACGAATACAACTATCTTATTCCAACTCGCTTGTTTCTTCTTCTTCTGTTTTGGTTCGTTTTGCCAAGTTTCTAGGGATATATGATGTTCCCCTAATACGAGCCGTCGTTATCCACATTGGTTTAGAAAAACCTGGTGGTTTAGAGGTTCCCGGGTCATTGTTACAACTTAAGGACTTCGGGGGTTGACGATACATATAAAGTTCATCGGGGTTGGAATTAGATTTCTCTATTTTTATGCCCTTTCCCTTATTATTTTCTTTTGCCTTTTTAAATTCAGTTGGGGTAATTTCTATAACATCATCGGAATTCTCGTCGGAATCCGATTCATCGGAGAATTGGTAATCCTCCCAATATTTTGCTTCCTTGGCGGAAAAACCATTGACCATAATTAACCTTGGTCGGTTGGTTGAGGATTTTCTTTTACTTAACCGTTTTATTATTTCCCCCACCGGTTCTATTTCTTCATCCGGTTCCGATTCTTCTTCCGGTTCCGATTCTTCTTCCGGTTCCGACTCTTCTTCCGGTTCCTCTTCGGGAACTTGTGAATCAGTCCACGAATCATTCCAATTTACATTTGACTCTTCATTGTTATTAGGTGAGTCAATGGGACTTGTTCTAGAGGTAGACATCTATCACATAATATCAAACACGTTAAGAGATTAATATATCACATAATATTCACATGTTAAAAATATATAGTTTCCAACAAAATTTGTTAAGAAATCATTTTTCAAGTAAACACGGTCGAAGTCCAGACTCACTAAAGCATCCTAACAAACTCGATAAGACACACTAATGCAAAATTCTGGTTCTCTAAGACCAACGCTCGGATACCAACTGAAATGTCCCGTTCTTATTGATTAAAAACGTTCCATATTAATTGATTTCGTTGCGAGGTTTTGACCTCTATATGAGATGTTTTTCAAAGACTGCATTCATTTTTAAAACAAACCATAACCTTTATTTCATAGATAAAGGTTTTAAAAAGCTTTACGTAGATTATCAAATAATGATAATCTAAAATATCTTGTTTACACACGACCATTACATAATGGTTTACAATACAAATATGTTACAACAAAATAAGTTTCTTGAATGCAGTTTTTACACAATATCATACAAGCATGGACTCCAAATCTCGTCCTTATTTAAGTATGCGATAGCGGAAGCTCTTAATAATCACATGAGAATAAACATGCTTAAAACGTCAACAAAAATGTTGGTGAGTTATAGGTTTAACCTATATATATCAAATCATAATAATAGACCACAAGATTTCATATTTCAATACACATCCCATACATAGAGATAAAAATCATTCATATGGTGAACACCTGGTAACCGACATTAACAAGACGCATATATAAGAATATCCTATCATTCCGGGACACCCTTCGGATATGATATAAATTTCGAAGTACTAAAGCATCCGGTACTTTGGATGGGGTTTGTTAAGCCCAATAGATCTATCTTTAGGATTCGCGTCAATTAGGGTGTCTGTTCCCTAATTCTTAGATTACCAGACTTAATAAAAAGGGGCATATTCGATTTCGATAATTCAACCATAGAATGTAGTTTCACGTACTTGTGTCTATTTTGTAAATCATTTATAAAACCTGCATGTATTCTCATCCCAAAAATATTAGATTTTAAAAGTGGGACTATAACTCACTTTCACAGATTTTTACTTCGTCTGGAAGTAAGACTTGGCCACTAGTTGATTCACAAACCTATAACAATATATACATATATATCAAAGTATGTTCAAAATATATTTACAAAACTTTTAATACATTTTGATGTTTTAAGTTTATTAAGTCAGCTGTCCTCGTTAGTAACCTACAACTAGTTGTCCATAGTTAGATGTACAGAAATAAATCGATAAATATTATCTTGAATCAATCCACGACCCAGTGTATACGTATCTCAGTATTGATCACAACTCAAACTATATATATTTTGGAATCAACCTCAACCCTGTATAGCTAACTCCAACATTCACATATAGAGTGTCTATAGTTGTTCCGAATTATATATAGATGTGTCGACATGATAGGTCGAAACATTGTATACGTGTCTATGGTATCTCAAGATTACATAATATACAATACAAGTTGATTAAGTTATGGTTGGAATAGATTTGTTACCAATTTTCACGTAGCTAAAATGAGAAAAATTATCCAATCTTGTTTTACCCATAACTTCTTCATTTTAAATCCGTTTTGAGTGAATCAAATTGCTATGGTTTCATATTAAACTCTATTTTATGAATCTAAACAGAAAAAGTATAGGTTTATAGTCGGAAAAATAAGTTACAAGTCATTTTTGTAAAGGTAGTCATTTCAGTCGAAAGAACGACGTCTAGATGACCATTTTAGAAAACATACTTCCACTTTGAGTTTAACCATAATTTTTGGATATAGTTTCATGTTCATAAAAATAATCATTTTCTCAGAATACCAACTTTTAAATCAAAGTTTATCATAGTTTTTAATTAACTAACCCAAAACAGCCCGCAGTGTTACTACGACGGCGTAAATCCGGTTTTACGGTGTTTTTCGTGTTTTCAGGTTTTAAATCATTAAGTTAGCATATCATATAGATATAGAACATGTGTTTAGTTAATTTTAAAAGTCAAGTTAGAAGGATTAACTTTTGTTTGCGAACAAGTTTAGAATTAACTAAACTATGTTCTAGTGATTACAAGTTTAAACCTTCAAATAAGATAGCTTTATATGTATGAATCGAATGATGTTATGAACATCATTACTACCTCAAGTTCCTTGGATAAACCTACTGGAAATGGGAAAAATAGATCTAGCTTCAAAGGATCCATGGATGGCTCGAAGTTCTTGAAGCAGAATCATGACACGAAAACAAGTTCAAGTAAGATCATCACTTGAAATAAGATTGTTATAGTTATAGAAATTGAACCAAAGTTTGAATATGATTATTACCTTGTATTAGAATGATAACCTACTGTAAGAAACAAAGATTTCTTGAGGTTGGATGATCACCTTACAAGATTGGAAGTGAGCTAGCAAACTTGAAAGTATTCTTGATTTTATGTAACTAGAACTTGTAGAATATATGAAGAACACTTAGAACTTGAAGATAGAACTTGAGAGAGATCAATTAGATGAAGAAAATTGAAGAATTAAAGTGTTTGTAGGTGTTTTTGGTCATTGGTGTATGGATTAGATATAAAGGATATGTAATTTTGTTTTCATGTAAATAAGTCATGAATGATTACTCATATTTTTGTAATTTTATGAGATATTTCATGCTAGTTGCCTAATGATGGTTCCCACATGTGTTAGGTGACTCACATGGGCTGCTAAGAGCTGATAATTGGAGTGTATATACCAATAGTACATACATCTAAAAGCTGTGTATTGTACGAGTACGAATACGGGTGCATACGAGTAGAATTGTTGATGAAACTGAACGAGGATGTAATTGTAAGCATTTTTGTTAAGTAGAAGTATTTTGATAAGTGTATTGAAGTCTTTCAAAAGTGTATAAATACATATTAAAACACTACATGTATATACATTTTAACTGAGTCGTTAAGTCATCGTTAGTCGTTACATGTAAGAGTTGTTTTGAAACCTTTAGGTTAACGATCTTGTTAAATGTTGTTAACCCAATGTTTATAATATCAAATGAGATTTTAAATTATTATATTATCATGATATTATCATGTATGAATATCTCTTAATATGATATATATATACATTAAATGTCTTTACAACGATAATCGTTACATATATGTCTCGTTTAAAAATCATTAAGTTAGTAGTCTTGTTTTTACATATGTAGTTCATTGTTAATATACTTAATGATATGTTTACTTATCATAGTATCATGTTAACTATATAAATATCCATATATATGTCATCATATAGTTTTTACAAGTTTTAACGTTCGTGAATCACCGGTCAACTTGGGTGGTCAATTGTCTATATGAAACATATTTCAATTAATCAAGTCTTAACAAGTTTGATTGCTTAACATGTTGGAAATATTTAATCATGTAAATATCAATCTCAATTAATATATATAAACATGGAAAAGTTCGGGTCACTACAGCTTCATCATTGGTCATCAAATAGTTGCGATCCTTAGCCGTACCCGCCGCCTTTTCTAACTTCTTGACATGATCATTATTTAAATCGGGACATTCCGACCTCTTGTGCCCCTCCTTCCCACAATTAAAACACGTGACCGACTTGGTCAAACAATCACGGGCGTAATGACCCGACTTCCCACAACTATAACAAGTAGGCGCAAAAGTATTTGAACCACCCTTCTTCACACTTCCGACGCTTTCGGACCCCTTCTTGTTCTTTTTGTGGGAAAAGCTCGATTGACTCGAATTCTCGAACTTCCTCTTCCCAAAAGTAAAACTACTCTTTCTCAACACAAGCGCTTCAAAACCCTTTGCCATATTGAACAATTCATCAAAGCTCTTCACCACGTTCACACTAATTTTCTCTTGATAGTTATCATTCAAGATTCGATAGGAATCTTCTTTCAACATTTTATCATTCCCGACATACTCCGGGCAAAATTGGATCTTGGACAAAAACACGGATTTGAGAGTGTTCAAATCCATCGACCCTTGCCTCAAGGAATGTAGTTCATCCTTAAGCCTTGTAAGATCGACCAAAGTTCGGTATTCATCGAAAAACTCCGCCTTGAATTCATCCCATGTGAACTCCATGCATTGTTCTTCGCCATAAAGTCGGATCTTCGCGTCCCACCACAATTTAGCATCACCTCTTAACATGCTACAACCATATCTCGTCTTTTTATCAAGAGGGCATTCACACGTACGAAAATCCCCCTCCGTGTCGGAGATCCAACGGGCACTCTTAAGTGGGTCCCGTTCACCATCGAAGGTGGGAGGTTGAGAGTCCTTGAAATTCTTATAGAAGAAGTCCCGTCTCCCCACATTATCCTCTTGAAGAACGACCTTCACTTGCTCCTTGACTACATTGACTAATTGCTCGTCAATTGTATCTAGAAACATTTTCTTAACATCCTCGAGGAACTCCGCCTTTTGACGTTTTGTTGTGTTGCAACGGTGTATACGAAATAGTTATTATTTTTACTACGAAATACGATACAAATAACACAAGTTTTAATTATTTACAGATGGGATATACGTAAACCTTGCTACAACACTATAGACAGTGTACCTAATCATAGAGTAGTATAGTTTTTAGTAAGTCCGGTTCGTTCCACAGGGAGACGACTTATTTTACACTATATTTTTAAACAATTATATTTGTACAAAATATATTATATATAGTAATAATATATAAAAAGGGGGTTTACCGTTTAATGACCGGTTTGTCGATTTTAAAACTTAAGCGTAAATATAAATGACAATAATTAAAGTGCGTAAAATAAATAACAATATAATAATTATGCTTATTTAAACTTCCGTAACCATGATGTTTGACGTTTTGATTATTTATTACCCTGGGTTAATTGTCCTTTGTCCTGGATGTATTTGAAACCTATCTGGTTTTTGTCCATAATAGTTCATCGGTCATAATTATAAAATGCTCGGCAAATTTAACCTTATACCCGAAGTCAAATATTCCAACTAATTGGGGATTCGAACTGTAACAAGGTCTTAATACTTTGTTTAATGAATACACCAGGTTATCGACTGTGTGTAATCCAAGGTTTTAATACTTTGTTAACAATTACACCAATTACCCTTGAATGTAATCTACCCCTGTTTTAATGAGTCCATTGACTATTAATCCATCCCCGTGTCCGGTCAAATGAACAATTATTAGTATTTATAGATATCCCGCCCATCGTGTCTGATCGAGCGTATGTGGTTATTTATATCTACGTCAAATTGTAAATCTCTATATTAATTTAATGAGGTATCATTTAGTTAATATAAAGCCCATTAATAGCCCATAGTCTAATTTCCACAAGTGTCGTTCTTTTGTCCAAACCCCAATTATGGTACAAAGCCCAATAACCCCGTCTTTAATATTTAGCCCAGCATCATAATTACTTCGGCTCAAATAAGCATAATAATAACTTAGTTACGAGACATTAATTTAAAAAGGAGAACATAACTTACATTGAGTATTTATCGCGTAGTGTTACACGGACAGAATTTCGACTTTAAAACCCATAAAATAACCTTTTCATAACCCAAACTAACTAATATAAAACTACACTATATTATATATATATATATATATATATATATATATATATATATATATATATATATATATATATATATATATATATATATATATATATATATATATATATATATATATATATATATATATATATATATATTATACAGAGGGAGTAAAGAGATTGAATTGGTGTATCTTTTCTGGCCAAAACTCGTTGCCTTTTATGGATGTGGCCAGGATTCTGAAGCCATGCGATTGCATGGATTTTTTCCTTCCAGGCCATGCGATCGCATGGCCAGCTGGATCCCGGCACATTACTTTGTTTCCTAGCTTGTCGACGTTTTATTTAAATATATATAATATATAAATAATTTATATAATTATTTAAATATTATATTATATTCTTGTGCATAGTTGACTCATAATTTTTGCTCCGTTGCGTCGGGCGTTGATAGTTGGCTCAGGTCCCGGTTCCGGATTTTCGAACGTCCTTTCGTATAATTTTATATCTTGTACTTTGCGTTTCGTAACTTGTACTCTTGTCATTTTTAGACGTTTCTTATCAATAAATTGAACCACTTGGATTGTATCTTGTACATTTGAGCTTTTTGGACGTTTGCGTCTTCAAATCTTTGTTTTCGCTTTTTGTCTTCGTACTTACTTAATATAGACGATTACAACTTAAAATATAACAATTATAACTAAATACTTTACATATTGGGAGGATATTGCTACAAAATATATGTTCATTTGGAGCACTATCAAATATCCCCACACTTGAACGTTGCTTTTCCTCAAGCAATACAGAACTTGAAATTAAATTACATGAATCACTTCTTTATTCTTCACACTTTATACATCAGTGATTTTGATACGGCGGTATAAACAATGATAGTAATGGTGTGGTTTACAGTCCCATATGACTATGAAAATTTAGATCCTTTAAGAAAATTAGATCTTTATGAAAACATTTGAACTTTTGAAAATTCATTCTTGATTTTATCCTAGATAAGTTTTCCGGAATAACCCTTCACCGGTGTTTGTAAATTGTTTTTGTGGGTTTGGTGGGTTTCAGATTTGAAAATTTTAGCTCAAAACTTATAGTTTTGTGTCACCCACTTGCTAACCTTGTATTAGGAAAGCAACACGTCCAGTATACTTTCTCCGTATATTACCTTTCGGTAAACTACCGTCCGGTTGTAAAGGAAAGCGTTGAACAAGCAACTGTTAGGGCGATGTCTAATAACATGCTTTTGATTATGGTCTACAACGTGTCGAATGCTATTACTATCCTTTGTAGGAGCAATAGTAAAGATCATCCTATAATATTTCGGTCTGGCACAAGTTCCTGTCTTCGACCATGCTATGCAACCACCGTTCTTACGGTTGACACCCGATTTGGTTCAGGTGACCTAATAAATTCCAGGTGAATTCCTAGGATTTTACGTTCAATGGTAATGAACGCATTGAAAATAGGTTTTTCAGAAAATAAATCGGTTTTAATTTGATCAAAATATTTTCTCGTTCAAGCTCGAGTTTAGATATCATCGAATTCCATGAGTTTGTAATTCTCAATCTTTAAAGTCAATCTCAAGGATTGAGTAATATCAGTCTTAAAAGCTGATTTTTAATCTTTAAGGAGATTATCCTTTCTGGGGGTCTGATTCATTAGTCTTATCAAGCTAATTTGCACGGCGCCCTCCCATTTTACAAGATAAATCCTTCTCATGGTTAGGATAAATCTGACCACATGACGAACCTGTTTGATGCTGAGGTCCGTGGATTTCCTGCTGATTTTAGAGATGACTTTTCTAGATTTTTCGTCAACCTACAGCTGGTCTGGACGACAACTTCTTGACCTAAATCAAGAAGCGCGTGTCTTTTTCGGAAGACTTTACTTCCTTTTAATGATGGAATTGATTCATCGTGTAGATCCATCTTTTCTTTTATATTTATTATAATATTGCGGGTAAAACAGTCAATTTAGTCCAAAACAAAAGCACCTGCAATAACTTTACAGAAACATGTGATAGATAGTTTTTTTTAATTGAATAACTTGGTACATTCTCCCCACACTTAGTTTCTTTCTTTGCCTTTTTATTCTCCTTTATTCCATTTTAAACGAATTCAAGTGTTTTAGGGTGTTTCTCAATTTATGTCCTTTCCGAGGTAACGATAATTTCGGTATTAACACCTAGTTTTCATCGTTCATAAATATGTATAAACATGATTTTGAATTCATTTATTTGAAAATTTTTAAAATTTTCACAAAATTTGGCAAATAAACTAAGTGCAAACCCGAGAGAATTTATAATCCTTCCCCACACTTGAGATCATGCAATGCCCTCATTTGCATGAAATCAGACTATAATTATAAATTCACGAGAGTGATAAGTGTAGAAAATGATTAAAAATACCCAGTTTGTATTTTCAAAGCTCGTCGAATGATAGATGGTGCACCTCATCGTTCATCCCTTCTTGTTTTATCACACATGTTTTTTTCTTCAAAAACGGCTGCTTTTCTGAGCTGTTTGTTAATATTTGAAAATGCGTCTTTTACCCTTACTTATTATGCATGTTTATTAACGAGTTATGCACTAACCCGAACCCCTAATTTAACGTTAAGTGGGGTTAGACTTCCCCATACTTAGCTGACGACATGTGAAGTCGGTAGAATAAGTTCCACGAATTAAAATAGTGAGTCAGTTATTTACATCTCGGGTGGTATAAAATATATCAATGGGTTTAAATTTTAGACCCACCCGATCGTCACTACTTAATTCTTTTTTAAGTGTAGCTTTTAGTAAATGGATATGTCTCTTTTCTGGTTCTTGGTCAAATGGATCGATATACACCGACATACATATTATAGGGTGGACAATTCCTAACATTTTCTTCCTTTTATTCTCGGGATCAAAGTTTTCACCTCTATTACCCAATTGGGTGAAATCCGAGGTGTCATTATCTATTACAACTCGTAGTTCATCTTCGGTAGATGACTCGTCTATTGAGAATATTGGGTTGGAAGGTTGTGGCTGGATTGAAGCAAATTCTTCTTCATTAACGGTCCTTATCGGTTCCTCCACTTTGGTCTCGGGGATAAAATTTTCAACGTTATCGTTTTTCCAAGAGTACCAATTTGTCACCCTTACTTCTTCTTCATCCTTTGATGGATCGATGATTTCGTTGGTAGAGGCTAATGTGTCGATATGTTGTGAAATTGGTAAAGCTGAATACAAAGTATCATCGGGATAGTTGGTGATTTCGGAGCTCTCGAATTCATCAAAATTCGATGATATGAGATTTTTGTGCACAATATTCCTCAGATCAACAGGTGTGTAATCTGATAGAGTTTCAGCTTGCCTATTTACAAACTCTCTCATTTGTTCATTTTGAGCATCAAGTTCTTCGAGTTTGATTTTCATATAATCTAAAGAATTTTCAGACACATAATGTTTCTCGTCTTCTGGTTGTTGAGTTTGGATATATTCTTGGGAATAATCTCAATTAGAATTGTATTCCTCATAATCATTCCATTCAGGTTCCATGGGTGCATAATTTTCCATAGGAACGTAATAATAACATTCCCATGTTGAGTGATAATTTCCACAGATTTCACAACCAGTTATTGTTTCGTCATTCGTGATCCAAGATTGACCGAACGAATTGTCATCAACACCCGTTTGAGAGTATTGATTAAATTGATTTCGGATGTCACAAAGAGTTTCCAGAATATTCTCGAGATTTTCCATAATGCGCTTATTACCAAATTTTAGCTACAATGTGGTGCATTTACTAATTATCCTATTAGTTATAAAACTAAAAATTATATAAGTTATCAAATTAATAGACTTTTCTGATTTTGCCCACGTTTCGAATAGCCAATAGATGCAGCAGATAGCCAGGACCCTTTAAAGCGGAAGCCCAAAACTCGCCACTAACAAATCCAACTATTACTACGAACTAGAAAATTTGGATGTCTATCAATTTAACCGCTTAAAATAATTTTTCGTTTGGAATTTTAGAGAAGAAATAGAAAAAAAAAATTCTAAGTCCTAAAAACTAGAGCGTCGAGAAATAAGAAAGAAAAAGAGCGCGTCGAAAAACGTCGAAAAATAAAAGGTCGAAAAATAAATGTCGAAAAATAAATAGTCAAAAAATAAAAATAAGAAAATAAAGCGTCGAAACTTAGTATTCTAAAAACTAAATATTAAAAGTTATGTCTAAAGGTATTAAAGCTTAAAAGGAATTCTATATCCAAAACGGCAATAACTTAAAAAGTACTGAAATTTTAAAACGGCGTCGCAAAATTCTAAAGCACCTAAATGTTAGTCTAAAGAAAAAGCACTTAAGGGATTTTACGACAAAGCCTAAAAATCTAGAAATAAAAATAACTATGGCAAAAACTATATCTTAAAACTAATTACGAGCGAAAAATACAAAAATTACGCTAAAACAAATAAAAAGATACAAAATATAAAAATAAAACTTAAAGTTGTAAAAAGTACAATTTTTATAAAAATATTATTTTTATATTATTTATTTTATAAAACTATTAATTTATATATTTAATAATAATAATTAAACTTAAAATTACAAATTAAATATCAAAACAAACTTAAACTAATTAATATTATAATTAAACCCTAATTTAATTAATAATAAAATTATAAACCCTAACTGCATTTAATGCTCAAGTCAGATCTATCAGGGCAGGCCATGCGATCGCATGGTGTTGAGGCTTCTGGCTCATGCGATCGCATGGGCCTGTAAGTCCAGTTTTTTTTTTTTTTAATAACTTTATATTGTTTTTATAAAAATATATATAAATATATTTATACAAAAATAAATTAAAAATATTGCGTTTCGCCGAGTTCCCTGGCAGCGGCGCCAAAAACTTGTTGTGTTGCAGCGGTGTATACGAAATAGTTATTATTTTTACTACGAAATACGATACAAATAACACAAGTTTTAATTATTTACAGATGGGATATACCTAAACCTTGCTACAATACTATAGTCAGTGTACCTAATCGTTGAGTAGTATAGCTTTTAGTAAGTCCGGTTCGTTTCACAGGGAGACGACTTATTTTACACTATATTTTTAAACAATTATATTTGTACAAAATATATTATATATAGTAATAATATATAAAAAGGGGGTTTACCGTTTAATGACCGGTTTGTCGATTTTAAAACTTAAGCGTAAATATAAATGATAATAATTAAAGTGCGTAAAATAAATAACAATATAATAATTATGCTTATTTAAACTTCCGTAACCATGATGTTTGACGTTTTGATTATTTATTACCCTGGGTTAATTGTCCTTTGTTCTGGATGTATTTGAAACCTATCTGGTTTTTGTCCATAATAGTTCATCGGTCATAATTATAAAATGCTCGGCATATTTAACCTTATACCCGAAGTCAAATATTCCAACTAATTGGGGATTCGAACTGTAACAAGGTCTTAATACTTTGTTTAATGAATACACCAGGTTATCGACTGTGTGTAATCCAAGGTTTTAATACTTTGTTAACAATTACACCAATTACCCTTAAATGTAATCTACCCCTGTTTTAATGAGTCCATTGACTATTAATCCATCCCCGTGTCCGGTCAAATGAACAATTATTAGTATTTATAGATATCCCGCTCATCGTGTCCGATCGAGCGTATGTGGTTATTTATATCTACATCAAATTGTAAATCTCTATATTAATTTAATGAGGTATCATTTAGTTAATATAAAGCCCATTAATAGCCCATAGTCTAATTTCCACAAGTGTCGTTCTTTTGTCCAAACCCCAATTATGGTACAAAGCCCAATAACCCCATCTTTAATATTTAGCCCAACATCATAATTACTTCGGCTCAAATAAGCATAATAATAACTTAGTTACAAGACATTAATTTAAAAAGGAGAAAATAACTTACATTGAGTATTTATCGCGTAGTGTTACATGGACAGAATTTCGACTTTAAAACCCGTAAAATAACCTTTTCATAACCCAAACTAACTAATATAAAACTACACTATATTTTATATATATATATATATATATATATATATATATATATATATATATATATATATATATATATATATATATATATATATATATATATATATATATATATTATACAGAGGGAGTAAAGAGATTGAATTGGTGTATCTTTTCTGGCCAAAACTCATTGCCTTTTATAGATGTGGCCAGGATTCTGAAGCCATGCGATCGCATGGATTTTTGCCTTCCAGGCCATGCGATCGCATGGCCAGCTGGATCCAGGCACATTACTTTGTTTCCTAGCTTGTCGACGTTTTATTTAAATATATATAATATATAAATAATTTATATAATTATTTAAATATTATATTATATTCTTGTGCATAGTTGACTCATAATTTTTGTTCCGTTGCGTCGGGCGTTGATAGTTGGGTCAGGTCCCGGTTCCGGATTTTCGAACGTCCTTTCGTATAATTTTATATCTTGTACTTTGCATTTCGTAACTTGTACTCTTGTCATTTTTAGACGTTTCTTATCAATAAATTGAACCACTTGGATTGTATCTTGTACATTTGAGCTTTTTGGACGTTTGCGTCTTCAAATCTTTGTTTTCGCCTTTTGTCTTCGCACTTACTTAATATAGACGATTACAACTTAAAATATAACAATTATAACTAAATACTTTACATATTGGGAGGATATTGCTACAAAATATATGTTCATTTGGAGCACTATCACGTTTAAAGATGGCCTCAACTTTGGCCGTGAACTCAACGTCCTCACTCGTACTTCCGTCATTGGTGTCGTGTCCATTTCTCATCTTCATTCTATAAAACGGAAAAGATTTAAACAACGAAACGAAAGGACTTAACACATATGTATATACATATACACCACACTACTCCATCTTGCTCGACAATCGTCGTACATTACTTGTTTGACACGATTTGCACCCGTAACAACGGTAGCTAATCATTGTTACGCGAGCTCGTCGCATTAACTTGCTAGTACCACGTCCATCTCGCTTGATGATTGCTAAACACAACACAAAACCATTAGCACAAGGTTAGTTCACATAAACCAAAATACTAACAATTCCCAATTAGACCCCAAATTCCTACAAGTCCCGCATAAAGCGTACACACAATAAAGTCTAAGTCTAGGCACCTATCTCAAGTCGCCTAAATCCCTTAGACCATGCTCTGATACCACTTGTAACAACCCAAACCAAACCACGAACGACCCGCGTTAAAATCTCAAAATAATTTTTTTTTTTGCTGGGACAGCATATGGCGCGGCGCGCCAAACTGGTCTGTCCCAAAAGTCATGAAATGCGAAAAAGATCGGCCACTTCCCGACATAATTAGACAATACGCTTTTAACAACATAATCAAACATGTAAAACTAACACAATTCAAACATAAAATAAGTTTTACAAAGCGGGGCCCACTTTAGCCGTTTTACGAGTTTATTACATAACGTGAGTTTCGACCACCAAAAAGTTTAAGTACCAAACGACACGATGAGCATGGTGTTTGGGATTAAACTACCCAAATCATGGTCAAACTCCAAAAGCTAACACATCCAAGAGGCGTCCCTTAACAAGCGGGATCTCTAATCCAACCATATGCCCCTACCCTTATCCACGCCGGAACCTATAAAATGGTAAACAACGAGAGGGTAAGCTAACGCTTAGTGAGTAGAATAAATATATACATGCATATAAGACTTACCTACTCGCATCCAAGATATCATATAACGCGTACAAACGCGTAACGCCTCAATAAACAAGCTAGTACCATCAAATCGTACAACTAGCAACATCAATAGCATAATATTCATAATAATAATTTAATGCTAACGTCAACCACTATAAACCATGGTTAACCAATATCTTCGCAAGGGAATGACTTCGCGAAACAAGTCATCGATGTTCATAACAACCGTTAACTCCCAAAAACGGCTATGGTATGCTAACCCCCGAGGTGTTCCAAAAACGGCTATGGCATCACCCCCAAGTGTTCCCAAAAATGGCTATGGCATCACTTGATCAACGTGTGAGTAAAACACGGCTATTACTCACAATCATGTACACAAACACGGCTATGTGCACAATAACTCGGATAATAATGTGGGAGTAAAACACTGCTATTACTCGCCACTATATGCACAAACACGGCTATGTGCATAAATATAAAACGTGGACAAAACGGCTATGTCTCACAACTACGGTCACAAAACGGCTATGTGACACCATTAATACGGCACGTAAATCATATACATACATATAGAGATTTTTCACTCACCTCAAAGTCTTGATGAGAGATAGACAAGCTCGAAAATCTTCAACGTAACGTACCTATTACATTATACATAATATCAATCACAAACTCAAGTTGGTCAACCAACTTAAACTCCATTCTATAGTCATTTTGACCCATGGTGCAATCTCGACCCATTTGCACCCTTAACCTTAATATTTGGGTCAATCATAACCAAAACCCTAACATTTGCCAAATTAGGTCTTAAAACACTTTTCAACACAAGGTCTATGCATCTTAAACATACACTAACTATCTTAGGTCCATTATGACCCATTTGACCACTTAAAAGTCAATACACCCATTTCGGGTCATCCACTAACCCACTTAACACCCATTTACATATATATAAGTGTGCTAGTACTTTAACTAACCAATTTAGACTCATAAACATAGTTTACTACTTTGAAAACCCTAGTTAATCATCTTTGGGTCTACAAGACCCAAATTCACCCAAAACACCCAAATTCACTAACAAATGGGTCTTAGTGTTCATTACCTACACAAACCCTAACTCTTAAACAATTAAAACAAGGAAATTAGGTTTAGGGCTTACCACAACTATCAAAACGTAGTAAATGAGGAGATGAATAACTTTAGTGCTTGCACTTTGACCCGATTCGAGTTTCTTCTTCCTTAATTTGGGCTCTCTCACTCTAGAATCTAACTCTCTCTCTAGAATTGATTGGAAGATGATAAGGTGGGTTAATATGGAGTAAATGACACTCCAAACAACTGATCCAAGCCTTAAAGTCGGACCTTAAGTGGTTTTACCAAAATGCCCTTAAAATATCTAATTTAAAAAGAAAAAGGAATCTGTCAGACTGTAATGGCGCGGCGCGCCATAAGGCCGCGCGGCGCGCCAAATGCCCAGTTCAGCTTCTTTTGCCTTTTAATTATATACAACGTAAACCCCACAACTTGAATCACTTATTCACACATATGTACTATGAAATATTTGGGTCTTACAAAGCAATACTTATTTCTAATCGAGATAACCAACTAACCACTGTCTTACCAACCGTGAACAAGTAACCCTATAGTGCTTTTTCGCGAATCATCACATCCACCCAAATTTGCATCAACATAACCCCTAAGTATGACAGTGATTTTAGTGAAACACAATCCCATACTAGAAGTACCTTTCAAGTAACGAAGAAACCATCTGATCGCTTCCCAATGCTCTTTCCCCGGATTAGACATGTAGCGACTAACAACTCCCACCGGACGGGCAATGTCTGGTCTCGTGCAAACCATGGCATACATAACACTACCCATTGCCGATGCATACAAAACCTTTTCCATCTCCGCTTTTTCTTCCTTCGATTAGGTGATTGACCCTTCGATAACTTTACCGAGGCATAGAAGGAGCCTTTGATTTATCCATGTTGAACTTCTCTACAAATTTCTCAAAATATTTGGATTGAGACATGTATATAGTACCTTTCACACAATCACGCACAATACTCATACCAAGTATTTTCTTAGTACCACCTAGATTTTTTATCTCGAACTCACGGGAAAGTAATTCCTTCAACTTGTTGATTTTTGGCATGAAGGATCCCATAAGTAACATATCATCAACATATAACAATAAGATTATGTAAGAGTACCTGAATTACTTCAAGTAGCAACAATGATCCGCTTAATAACGCATGAACCCATTCCTCTTAATAAAGTCATCAAACTTCAAGTACCATTACCGAGGTGCTTGCTTCAATCCATACAAAATTTTTGTAACTTACAAATCCACTTCTCTTTACCCTTTACCACAAAGCCCTCAGGTTACTTCATGTAGATCTCCTCATCAAGATCACCATGTAAGAATGCAGTCTTCACATTTAATTGTTCTAGATGTAAATCCTCGAATGCAACCATACAAAGTACTAAACGAATAATAGTCATTTTAACTATTGGTGATAATATGTCGTTATAGTCAACCCCTTCCTTTTGTTGAAAGCCTTTAATTATAAATCGAGCCATGCACCTTTTCTTATCATCCACCTGATTCTTAATACGATACACCCATTTATTTTGCAATGCCCTTTTATCATGAGGTACTTTCACTATTGACCAAATTTCATTCTTCTTAAGTGACCCCATCTCTTCTTTCATCGCAAGCTCCCATTTTATGGGTTCTTTGGATTGTCCCACCTCAAATTAATTTCCGAGTTCACCATATTCGGTAGAATAAGTAGTTTGTTGATGAAGAATACCTAGGAATCGGTTAGGGAACTCTAATTGAGCATCTTGGTGTAGGAGCAACTGGCATGGTTGAACTGGTTTCATTAGCAACCTCCTCATCACTTGAACTCGAACTATGTTCAGGATTATCACCGCTTTCTGAATCATTTTCATCATTGTCACGTTCCGACCTCACACCATTATTTGGAATTTCATTGTTTCCAAACTCCCAGTAGAACCTGCAAGATCATCAATAGAAACATCGTCAAAAGTAACACAATTCGGTTTAAGGTCTACCAATTCTGATTTTTCATAAACCGAGTATTCATCAAAAGTAACACCGCGAAAGCGAATCACACCAATTTCATCCGAACATAACCAATTAAAGTACACTTCTTTAGCTTCGCCTCAAGCTTGTCTCTATCCGCATCTTTGGTCTTCACATAAGCATTGCACCTAAAGATCTTAAGATGACCATAACTTACCTTTTTACCTAGTCATTCTGCCTTGGGAATTTGGAAACTCAATGGTGTTGAGGGTCCCTATGAATCAAGTAAGCTGTCGTATTGACCGCATCCATCCAAAACATCTCAGGCAAAACGATGTGATGTCTCATACTCTTAGCCCTTTCTTTCAACGTACGATTCATATGTTTGACGACCCTATTGTGTTGCGGTGTCTCCGGTACCATTTTTAACATTTTGAACCGAGCTTTGCACAATGGTCTTTAAACTCAAGACTACTATATTTTCCTCCATTATCCGACATTAAGCACTTGAACTTTAGATTAGTCTCATTCTCTACCATAGCTTTCCACGTCACACAATATCAAACACATCGGATTTAGCTTTAAGAAAATTAACTCACACCTTTCGAGTGGAGTCGTCAATGAACGTGACATAATAACGAGAACCTATGTGTGATTCTACATTCGTTGGACCAAACACATCCGCATGAACTAGCTCCAATTTCTCCAATTTAGGTACATTCCCCGATATCCCAAAAGTCACTTTTTTCCTTCCCATAAACACATGGTTCGCAAAACGCATGCTCTGCCTATTTCAAATCCAGAATTCGCCTACTTGAAACAAGCATCTTCATACACTTCCCACTCATATGCCCGAGTCTTTGGTGCCATATAGTATACTCGACTCCAACATCAACCGTAGCAACGACCGTGTCCTCATTAAACACCTCAACCATATAAAATGTTCCCCTTTTATGTCCACGAGCCACGACACAACTACCATTAGCCACCTTCCATTGACGGTTTTCAAAAGTAACCGCGTTACCTTCCTTTTTCAATTGACCAACCGAGAAAACCTACCTCCTTAAGTTAGGAATAAACCTCACGTCTTTCAAAGTCCATCTAAATTTAAGAGTAGTACTCAATATAACATCTCCAATGTCCTGAATCTCAAGCCTTTTGTTGTTTGCTAATCTTACTTTACGTCAATACGATTGAAACTTCTTCATCATGCTCATAGTGGGACAACTCACAACCCTAAATGATGACGAATTGTATGAAGGTGTATACATAGGTCTCAAAAACAACTGCACCATCAGTCACAAGCACATAGTCAAACTTCCTTTGAATAAGCAAAACTGAAAATTCATCGATCTATTAGATAAAAATATATATGTTAGTTACTATTGTTTGGGAGAGAGTGTTGTTCTTAACTGATCAATATAGATTTTGCATACCTTCTTATGTGACAAAACCAGGGGAGTTTTTCTGTTTCACAACTGCTCAACATTTGACTTATTTTGACATATATATCCCAAGCTAATATATAAGAGAATAGACCATGCATGGTTCACGTCGTATTGTGCTCTCAATCATACATGATACGACTTAATTTGGATATATAAAAGACACATACATAATTTGTTTCACTACAAGATATATACGACAAGATGGTGGTGTCCACGTTAATAAAGATTGGGCCAATAATGAGAACGCAAGTGGGAGAAGGTGGTAATCCATTACTGATTAGATCGATTGGCGTCTAGTCGATAAAAACACAACATATTAAGGAGTAGAAGACGACTTGTTCTAATTACTTGTTTAATGTTTTTCTCTTGAATTTTGATTTTATTGTCTAATTTCGCAAATAATTAGTGTATTTGTTAAAATATTTATAATTATAATAAATGGTTTACATGCAAAAGTATTTCTTGGGTGGATTTGTCGTTTCATTTTTATTCTTGTCGATTCATGATTTTGGTCAAACAAAATTGGCAGCATTCACATATTTGGGGCCATGGCCCAATGGGCCTATTTCTTAGCAAAAGTAATACTATATATAAACGTGAAGTGAGTTGTATCGTGGTCAATGGCGAGTGGAGATTAAAGATTGTAGGCCACGAGATCTTAC